>NW_026453227.1:0-300000 GCF_025200985.1 Drosophila gunungcola | reverse complement strand
AAAATTGCCTATATTGGTGTATTGGTTGAATTATTCATTGGTGAACATATAGTTTGATTGGTGTTTCATTTATGCATTTAAAGTATTCTTTTTATTATTATTACTTATTTCTATTTAAAAAAAAAGTTGGTATATGTACTATTAAACAGTTGGTGGTATTGTTTCCATTAAAGTATACAAATAAATACTAAAATAGTTTTTACGTCTGCTGCTTGGATTGGAAATGATCGCTTAGATTGATGTCGCTTCTGAGGTCGCTGGTGTGTGGTTGCCGGCAGTTTGGAGTGTCCGTCAAAAAATGCCTACACAAAGATACAGATATTAATGCCGAACGAGATACACAGTGAAAAGATACACGAATCCGCGCCACGCGAAACGAAACGAATCGAATCGCTAGCGGAACCAAACACAACAAAACCAACAAAATGGGGAAAATGAGCGATGGATGGGGGGAAAATCAAGGGGACGGGGAATGGGGGGAGGGGCCAGCGAAATGAACCGAAAATATAAAAATGGCCAATGGAAAATGGTTGGCCAGAAATTACAAAGAGGCACGTGGAGGCCTGAGATTCGGGGGGCTTGCCAGAGGAAAGGTAAATGAACTGCTGTACACCCACCTCCCAGTTTTCCCTACCAATTTCCCCCGAACAAATTACAAACGAAATGAGGCGGTTCGTTTTGTTTTTCTTCTTTATTTTTTTATTTTGACCAAACGAAATGCAATTGCCTTTGAGGGAAGTACCCTTTTTACAGAATATGATCAACCGGCCGAACACAGCTCTTAAATGTACACACAGCTGTGTTCAAAACAATACCTTTAAAAGGCTGTTTTATTATTACAAAAACTAAAAGTCATTTGAATATTAAATATAATGCCAGAACTAAAAATAAATGGAATTGATATACAAAACACTATACAAATTGTGCAAGCACTTAATGATTTTTTAATTATTTAGGAGTACGCTTTTTTTAATTTTTATTTTTTCGGGTTAGTTTTAATTTCATTAATTTATTTTTTTCCTTTCAAATCACGTTTTTGCGCATTTTAAATAGATCGGCACTATTTACTTGATTTCAGCTGTATATCACCTAAATTGTCGAGTCTTTTTGTCTGTGTGTTTCCCTATTTTTTTGTGATTTTTGCTTAATTTGGTGCTAATGAAATGCGTTGGTCAACGCTGATTGCATGTGGCCATGGCCGTGGGTTTTTAGGGGGGTCAGAGTTGCCCACAAAATCCAAAGTGTCACGCGACCAGAGTCAATTGTCTGGGAAAACTTTAAACGGGCCCTTTTAAAGGCATTACAATTTAAATGCCAATGTTGGCAATTTGTTAGTTGTCACGGAAATGGAAATGGGCCGGGGACTCCCCTCTGCAAAAAACTAAAAAGCCTAAAGGCCTTGGCGGTTAACCTGCAACTCAGACTGCTTTTCCTCTCTGCTTTTCTAATGCGCTTAAGCGATTGAGCTGGAAAGTGGAAGCCCAGGAAAACAACTCCAATTAGTCGCTGCCTCGACATAATCCCCAATAGCCGAGATTTTCTCAACTAAATCCAAGTTGGTCGGGTCTGTCAGGGGTGGGGATTAGGGGGTCGATGTTTTCGGACCCATCCACTTCATTTTCAAAATTAAAATGCTGCGCACAAAATGATGTACGCTAATTAAATGTCCTTCAAAGGGGGCAACTTCTGGCAAATGCCACAGGTCGAAAAAGAATATCGAAGCATAATGTCCTTTCTCAAAAAAAAAAAAATTAATAATTTTATAAAATCAAAAAGGGGCTTACCTTTTTTCAAAACTTTATTATCTATATTATTATATGTTTGGCTTAAAAAATATGCTTTTTTGTTTGTAAGTTATTCATTGTTAACACAAGTCAGTCAAGTAAAGTGTTTAAATCGTTTTGTTACCTTATCGCAAGATAAAACATAAATTGAATAAATCTTTAAGTGTCATTCTTAAAAATTTATGTGCCAGCCATGAAATCAGCGATAATTTGAAGCTCTGATTTTTTGACTAACAATTTATGATATCCAAAAAAGGTCACCATTGGATAGTTTACTTCTTGATTTTGGCAATAATTTGCATAATTTTGGGCTTTGATTTATTATACTTATAAGCCTCGACAAACATTTTGAGCTACCCAAAAAAAAAGGGCACTCAAATATTTGAGGAGCCGGCGTTATTGAATCCTTTCGACAGCATTTTTCCGAGTCTTTTGTTCATTGTCAGCGCTTGAGTATTTTTGATTGAGTGACGGGACGGGACGGATGAAAGGGTTCGTGATTGAGGTGGGATTGTGATTGGGCCAGCGCATCATGGACGGGGGCTATCCGCTGTCCTTGTTGACGCTTAACCGCATTTAATTTTATTGAATTTATTAAGTGATTAAAAAGTTGTCAATATCAACGAGTCGAGTCGAATCGAGTCGAGTCATTGTTGCTGTTGTTCGCTTTTGTTAGCCACATTGTCACAACAGTTACGGCATTGGCAAATGGTAAATGGCAAATGGTAAATGGTAAATGGCAAATGGCACCGTGTCCGCTTTACTTTCCGCTTTAATCCTTGATGTGGTCGCACGGCAAAAACAAGGACACCCGGCGGCAATAACAACAAGCAGCAAACAAAAATGCGAACAAAAATAATGCAAAAAAATGTGTCCACTTCATGGACAATTGTGTAGAGATCGGTTTTTCAATATTTTTCAGCTTTTTGCCGGAGCAAATTTATTAATGCGCCACCGTGTGGCCTTTGTGGTCGCTGTGGATTATGCGGTCGTCTCACTTGTTGCCGCCGTGTCCTTGTTATCACCCGAATCACCTGCCTTTTGAGCGGCACAATTATACCCTTCTCTACAGTACCACCAACCATTGTTTTCCCTTCGGAACTCCTCCACAAATTTCAGCTATTTGCCAAGGAAAATTCTAGTTAGCATTTCCCGGCTTCCCGGTTCTCCTCCGCCCTTTTGCGGTCACTCAATGTCAACTGGGAAACTGCTCGTGGAAATTACTTAACTAGAGATGAAGGCAAACACTAAGTAACAGAGGGTTGCCCGAAAAATTCCCAAATTTATAAGACACAAGAAAAATGATTACAAAATGAAATAAATTACATATTTCAAAGCTTAAGTATTGAGCTATTTAAATTGTATTGATATATAAACTGTTATGGGAGCATTAAAACCAATTAGTTTTGTTACTTTGGTGCTTCATAGAATTTCAAATAATTAAGTTTTAAGTTAAGTTTGTTAAAACCAAAAAAAAATATAAAATAATTTATTTATTTTCTAAATTTGTACTGCTTTAGTTACTTCAAATGTTACCAATAAAGACATAGTTAAACTCTAAATTAACGTTTTAAAACGTTAATGTAAGCTTGAAAGGATTATTAATTTATTTTACAAATCTTATCTAAATTTAAAGTCCCAAATGTTACCTGTGACTTATTACTTGACGTAAATAAAAACTTTAAATTTCTTGTTTCTCGTTAGCATAGTTTGGGTTATACTTCTTGGCGAAAAGTATTGTGAAACCTGTAACATTTTAATTTCAAGAACATAAAATATAAGGCCAAGAACCTTGCGGCAACCCCTTCATTAGGAATATATATTTTCATCGTTTCCCCCAGACTTTGTCGTTGCATTTTTGGGCAATTCGTTAAAACCCCCGGCGCCATTGTTTAACAAACCAATTAGCAATCAAAATGAACTAACACGTTGCTCCGTCCGTAAGTCTGTCCGTTTGTCCGTAAGCCAGTCCGTGAGTCTGTCCGTCCGTTAGTCACTGCGTCTCCGTCCGGATTCAGATTCGCATTCGAATTCGGATTCGGATTCCCCGTCCGTTTGTCAAGAGTCTGTCGCATCGGTGTGGAAACTGTTTTCGGCAGCCAATCTTTGGGTTGGAGGCACTCTGTTGACATGTCGACGAGGAATTATGGCAGTGCCCACCCTTTCTTCCCACTCCGAAATAAACGACGAGGGCAAACGTTAAGAGTTAAATTTTCAGAATTCCCAATTTGAAAGACAGGAAAACCAAACCAAACCAAACCGAACCGAACTGAACCGAATTGGAAAAGGAGTGAGGGAGGCACAACTCCTACGGTAGCTATGTTAACAAGCAGAAATCATGACAACGTTGATGCCACTTGATGGCTGAGCAGCACTGAGAAATAAATAATATCATCTAAGAAGAAAAACAGATTTTAATATTTGATACAAGTGTCATTGTTTTAGACTAAGCACTAGTTTTTGCTTAAAGAATTTATTGGCTCTATAGAAAATTTAATATATTACTATAGTATATAGCTACTCGAAATCCACAACAAGATACATACATTAGATTACTTCCCATTTCCCAACTTTTATTGAAATATTTTTCAATATAAATATTTTCCATATTTTGTGCTGCTATACATTTATTTTATTTTCTATACACAAATGTTTCTCTTCTTAAATTAGTTTTTTCCCAGATTTTCTTGTTAATTGAATCTTAAATCGGCTTCTGCCTTAAAACTAAATTTGAATAAATATATTTATTCAACATATTATAAAAATTTATTTTTTATATATATATCTACGTATTTTTCCCCAGTGTGTATGAACTTTGCCTCGCACTTTTCCCTTCTGAGCCAGTTCATTAGGAGACGAGTGCCGAAATAAACAAAAAAAACGAGCGAACTGTGCAAAAACAAAAGGCAAACTGCAGTCGGGGAGTCAGATTTAAATAGAGTTTCGGGTGTTCGGGGGTTCAGGTGTTCAGGTGTTCAGATGTACTGGTGTACTGGTGCACACTGATGTACAGCTACCGAGACACACTGCAATCGCTCACTGATTGCACTTATTAGTGATCCCTGATCCCCTCCTCGAGCTGCATTAGGGAGCATTACATTTTTAATTTGATGGATCAACAGAATAAACGAATCGTAAGCGAGGCAGCCGGAGTTTAGCACCGGGTAATTGGGGAATCTGCTTCAGTTTGACTTTCGCAATTTCCCAGCACCCGTTTTTCCATTTTCCATTTCTCAACCATGCCCCTTGTTCGATTTCCATTGATTGGCTGGTCGAAGGAGAAGGAGTTTCGAGTACGAGTACCAGGAATCTGGAATCAGGAATCAGGAGTCAAGAGTTAAGAGCTCTCGTCTGAGTGTGTCATATTTGCGGAGACGCTTCTGGGATGGCAGATTGAACTAATTGGGAGTCATTTGCATAGCGGAAATGTTTCAAATTTTATGGCTTCCAAATAGCTGGCAAAATGGGGGAAAGTCTTCTGAAAAAAATTGTCAATAGGAAATGCATTTTAAAAGGGGGGAAAACGAAAATAAAGTTGGTTGCTAAGACAAAAATTATAAAAATAGTTTTATTTTCTATAGTTCATATTTTAAAGAAGTCAGTAAAATTTTTTTAACTTCGTTGTTCATTCAAATTTGAACAAAAATGTGGTATAGGCTTTTTTTAAATCAGTCTAGCTTAAATTTTAATGTTCAGATTTTTTTAAATTTAAATTAAATTAAGACAAGTAATACAAGTTTTTTTTTTTTTAATTTATTTTTTAAAAGAAATATAACACAAAACGTATTGTTTAAAGGTATTACAATATCAATGCCTTTAATGTTGCAAAGATTTTTAGAGCTGGCAGATAGTTTTAGTTGTATTATCTGAATGAGCCGCAATGTAAACTTAGTTTTAAACACTTATTCGTTTATATTAAGTAAATATTAAAGTAAAAATTGTTTTGTTTTCTTAATGAAAATATAAAAGAATTATTTGAAATTTGTTTTGGCTTGGTTTAGTGCCTTGAAGAGCATTTAGGCCAAGTCCGGTTTAAAGAATGTTTTTAATCTGATGTTACAGTTGCCTTTAAGGATTTTGATTCGCTTGAGGGGACAGTGGTCCCCCTTTCAATCGAACCCCCGTTTTTCATGACAGTGGCAGCTGCTTTGATGCAACTTTCGATGCGGATGACGATGATGATGCTGATGGAGCTGCGTTTTAAATCCGCCTTCTGGTCAACATTTGCTGGCGTGTCCATTGTCCTGGTTTTCCACTTCCCCTCCTGCCACCCCCTGCTCCCAACCCCCCGCCCTTCCGATTTTCCCAGCCAACATATCCCCCGCCCCCCTGATTTCCCCTGATTCTGGCCGCTATTGGAGCCCATTAATCATGTCATGTAATGCCGCCATAAATCCAACAACAATTTTGCTGCCCAGCATTGTAATAAAGCAGGGGGGAGGGGGTGGTGACCCCGCCCCCTTTTACGCCCCCGGCAGCGCCCCCTTTTTGTCCAGAAGGCGGCAGGGCATTGCATTTTATTAAATGACCAAATGAAAAGTCGCGCTTGTTGTCTGCCTTACTGACAGGCGGGAAAATCACCAAAAGCGAGGGTTGGAGAAAAATGGTGGGGAAAATCGGAAAACGTTGGGGGGGGCGTGGAAAAAGGGGCGACACATTGGGTGGCCTTGCATATTTTCGGTGCGCATTAAATTTGGCTGACAACGGCGCATGAAACATGGCCATCAATACGCTCTTGTCAATGTGCGTGCGTGTGTGTTTGTGTGTGTGTGAGTGTGTGTGTGTGTGGCAGAAGGGGGGGGGGGAGGTATCCAAGTGTGCGTGTGTGTGTTTGGCATGTGGGCGTGTATGCAAACGCAATATGGCGACCGCAATGCTTCGGGTATTTCACAAACGAGCTGCAAAAGGGGGTTTGCGCGGGAAGGGGGATTCAAAAATGCAAGTGGCAGCAGGGGCGGCGGTGGCGCGACATTCAACGGGGGCCCTGCTGCATTCTGCAGCTTGCCATAAAAAGCAATCCAGCCATATTCCCCATGAAATGTTGGCAAAAAAAAAACGGGAAATCCACATACAAAACAAAAAAAAAAAAAATATTAACCCAAAAACAAGAGGCAGATATGCCATAATGCAGGGCAGCGGCCATAACAACAACAGCCCAAACAATAACAACAAAATCAATTGAGTGCTAAAAACCAGCAACAGCAACAATAACAACAGCAACAGCAACAAACAAACGTAAAAGCAAATAACCAAACAACAATAACAATGGCCAAGTAGGAATGGCAAAGTCGTTAACGCTCAGACGACCAAAAATAAAATAAAATTCAGCCACACAAAAAAATATCATAAAAATAACATTAAGGAGTAAAACAAAAAATAAAAAAGGAATCAATTTTCATATTTAAGGGACAAGAAAATCTTTAAGTTTTTATGATTAAATATTGTATGACCAATTCAACGATGTTTGAGAATGCAACTTTTGACTTATAATTTCTAGGATTTGATACAAAAACCAATTGTTGTAAATGGTTTTTTTCTGTTTTTACAGATGACAGAAAAAAAAACATTTCTAAGGGTTTTTTTTTATTGTAACTTGGCCAAAATAAAACGCACAACCATAAGATCGACTGTTTTGTGCAGCATGCGACTTATACTTATACTGTAGATACATTTCCGGTCGATTTGGAAAAATTGATTTTATGGCCAATTTTCGTTTTTATTGTAAAGGGTTACATCATGATTTTTTCGAAAAATTTGCAAAAAGTTTAAAGTTTTATTTGGGAATGTCATTTGGTTGGAAAATTTATGAAAAATTTAACGTCAAACTTCTGGAAATTACTTCCCAAGGTATTGATTCAACAACCATATTTTAAAGTGTTTTTTTTTGTTGGGTTTTTAAACATTCTTTGCTAGCTTTGTAACTTGGCCAAATTACCGCGCATAGCTACAATATGAATTTATAATCAGTAGCGGTCAGTATCAACTAATTTACAAGTTATATCAGAACTGTTAATATAATTTTGGTACACGTCAGATTCTTTATTTATTTAAATCCCACCACACATGCATATAGAGTTTTTAACGTGAATTTCCCTATCTAAGCTTCTAAATGGCCGACCGCGAAGTTTTCTGCCATTTGTCCGCGTGGCCGAAAACCGCTGCACAACAAAAATGTGGCGGACACACACACACACTCACCCTATCCATTTAACCCCCCGATGCCCCACCGTTTAACCCCTCTAAGCCCCCGCACTATGTGACAGCCGCATAACACTTGATTCGATGAATGACAGGCAGCGGCTAATGCACTTTTGCAACCGCAGCAACGTCGGCAACTTGAAGCCGTCAAATAAATTGCCAAAAAATTCCGCCAGCCGGGGGTTAAGCGGGGGGTTGGGTGGGCTAAGAGGTGAAACAATTGTACTGGCCAGACGAAGGGGGCGTGGCACGAGGGGGGGGGAAGGGAGGCATAGGGCGGTGGGTTGGCGAATGTTGGCCGGAAACTTTTTATGGCTGGTGGAAAAGAAAGCGCTGCAACGGCGAATGAATGTCACTGTGAACATGGAGCGACATGTGCACTTTATGGGTGGAAAATCGGGGGAAAAGGGGGCGTGACAGTGGCCAAGGGGGTAGGGGGAGGGAATGGGGGATGGAGGAGTTGGAGGGGACTGACGATGGTGCATGAGCCATGAAGCGACAAAATCAAATTGCGTTGCAACTGATTGCGCATTGCTGCAGAGCCAGAGATCGAGCAGAGGTTGTTGGTTCGCTTTTCTCGCTTTTCACGCTTTTCCTTCGGGTATTTTCGTTTTGTCCAGCCGTTTGAAAAGCCCTTTTCACAGGATCCGGGTTCTAAATAGATATATAAATTAACTAGTACTGAATTGAGGGTTTGTCCTTAATTTTTAATTTTTAAATTTTTGTTTAACTATTTTTAACTACTTTTTAAACCCTTTTTTTTCATTAATCTTCAATCTTTAATAATCCGCATTCAAAATATCTTAATGTCAGTTTGATTAGAAAATTGTAAGTCTTAGCAAAAACATAAAATACTTATAAATTAAGTCCAGGGCTTGTTTTCTTATATGGAGTTTATCTTTAAAGTTTGTTATTGTTGCTAATAGGAAATATATGCAAGAATTACATCTGTAAACAATTCCATACTTTTTTAAAATGCCTCTTAACCAAATTAAATTGAATTTATATTAGCATTTTAGCATGTTTTGTATTAATATGAGAGTGTTCTTTTATGTATATTCTTAAAGCTTTGCTAAGTTTTTAATTATTTGTATTAAATTAATTGCGAAAGTGCATTCATTTTCAGTGTGTTCGCCAATCTTCCACCTTTGGTTTTATTGTGCCTCTGTTGTTTTTGGGCTGGCTTTTTTTCCAGGGCGGTTGGCTGACAGTCACGGCGGCAGCTGTCACTTGGACAGTTGTACGAGCGGCAGTAGCAACACCAGCAACAACAGCAACATCAGCAACAACAGCAGCAACATCAACTGCACGGCGGCAACATCAACGGAGTGAAGCGGAGCAAACACTAGCAACAAAAAGCGTTGCGACAGTGACATGAAGGCATTTTACTGGAGGCGTGGGGTGGTGTGGGGAAAATGTCCTGAAGTTGCATTTTTCCGGGCGGACAGCGGCGAGAACTTTTCGCTGGGCCGAAAACTGCAATGGCGGTCAGTCTGCAAATCAAGCCAAATTACAGTCAAACCTTTTCCCTAATTGTTAGCCCAACACGTCGCTCTTCCTGGCAATGGTTTTGGCCATTGAACCGATGGAGCCGCCAATTTGCGGCTAATTAGGGCCAACTAATGGCCAAATGTTCTCACTTAGCCGGCCATTTCTGCTCTTGGATTTGTGCTCATCTCAAGCGTAACATGCGGCGTATGCGTAACTTGTATGGAAATGCAAGTGCCTTAATTCTCTGCGTGAAATGGTGTGTATAGGTTTAGATACCAAACACTAAGTCCTATTTAATGATCAAAGCTCGTGCTTACGAAACTAAATGTGGCATTGGATGTCAAAATAAAAGGATGTTTATTAAATAAGTCATTTTAATATACTTTAAAAAGTTGTTTACTAATTTAGAAAAATTAAAACCTTTCTGGCTAAAACAAGTAGGATCTTAAACTTGTTTTAAAGCAATAATAACTCTAATGTATAGCCATATCTTAAAAGGCTTGTTTATAACATTTACCTAATATAGTTTCTTATTAAATTGACGTGTGGGCTATTAGCCCTTGACTTCTCCCATCCGTAATTATTCCGATTTTTCTTCTTTTTTTGTTCGACGCACCTCTTAATAAACATTGATCGAGACAATTGATGATTTATCCACAGCTTGCAGCTCGAAAGGCTCTTTGTGTAAATGAAATCTCCGCAGACAAATAATGAATAATCTGTCTCCAGTAGCACCCACTTTTTGCCTTTTCCTCACTTTCCCCTCGAATTATGTGAGTTGTGCACTCAGCGAAAAGTTTGAGTAGAAAATATTAAACAACAATTTTATTAAAAATGTATGAAAAAAGTGAGGAGTTTGTTGTTATTTGGTTTTTTTTATGTAATATTAAGTTTTCAAAATCGAATTTCTTCATCTTGTAATTCATTGTGACTAGTACATTAATTTATAAGTTAAAATTGTAGCACTAGGATAAAAGTACTTTTTAAACATGAAAAATTACAAAAAAAAAAAGAAAAAAAAATGACTACTTGTACTTTTAATAAAATATCATTTGAATATGAAAAGTTAAATATATTTTAGTTATAGCAACAGTGAAAAAAATGTTTGATTCATAGGAATAGATACTACAAACATTAAAGAGTTGGGGCAGTGAATGAATTTGATTTTGAATTGTATTTATAACTGATTTGTTGTGTAATTTGTATAAATACTTTTTTGCACCATATTAAAATGTCCCCCTTGTTTTCTTCAGTGTAAAATCGTACATCTGGAAATGGATTGAGGGCTGCTCGCTAGCCACAGTCAACACTTCACTTGCAGTTGCAGTTTGCAGTTAGCTGGGCTCCGGCATCAGCACACCACCCAAACCAACCAAACCAACCCAACCCACCGACACCCCCCCATTAACCCTACAACACCCCTTTAACCCCCTCGTGTCAGCTTAGCAGCGCCATTTGTGTGTGTTTGTTGTGTCTGTCTGTTGGGTCTGTGTGGATTATTTGCGCGAGTGAATATTAAATTTGAACCGCAACCGAACGAGCCAAGCCGCCAGCAACAGCAATATCGTCCCGTGGGTCGTGGGTGGGTTAAGAGTGGGTGGGTGGTGCAGTGGGCGATGGGTGATGGGTGATGGGTGGTGGGGCAGCTCGGTGGCGCCCGGCACGCAAGTTAACTTCCGCTCTTGTGGCTAGACAGAGATGGAAATCCAGGCAGATTTTGCGTATTGCTTCTGCATAAAGTCCAATTATTTGCCATTGTTCGGCTGCCGGGCAGTGTGGGGTTAAGGGGTGTTCATCGCTTACTCTTCCTCTTTTTTTTTTTTTATTTTTTTTTTTTATTAAACCCACTGCATCTGCTAATGTAGTGGCGTTGTTTGGCGGTCACGGTAGGCACTTTTTTGCCAGCGAAAAACGTGGATTTCTTTTTTGAATGAAAACAAATTTGCAACTTGTTAGTCAAAGGTCAAACATGTAAATGGTCGTTGAGGGGTTAAATTTGGCGGATTTCAGGGGCGTTTTAAGGGGTTATGAGTCGATGCTAATGGATTTAATAAATGCTGATGGCTTTAATAAAGTTATTTAAGCTTGAGTTGCATTTGTGGCTGAAGGGGCTTGAAAATTGTTTGTTTATGGGTACTTGACTTGACTTAATATACTTTGTGTTCCATAAAAATGATGAAAACTGTTTTGCAAGTATGAAAATCAAATAAAAATTGCTATTTTAAAGACACAAAATACTTGTAGTACTTGTTCAAGGACTCTTAATTTTGAGTGGCCTAAACCATATGGTTGATCCGTCTTCTACAAATATAGAAACCTTGATATATCGGAATATACTTCCCCACCCCGCTACCGAATGCTTTTCCCGCCTCGGGATATTTATTCGAGCGAACAGAATCCATATTAATATTATGTTTATGATGTTGTTGCCTCGCATAATGCGGCAAAGGCAGCGAACTTATAAATATTTATTTACATCCGGCCGAAATGCGTTAGACGAAACAGGAGGATTACAAGCGGGGGATGGGGTGTGGGATATGTGCATGGGATATATGGGATATAGAGATTCGCGACCGAAGTAAATAAAATGCTGCGACCCTCGAATCCTGAAAACAGGGCGCAGCGACTACCCCTACCATTGGCGTTATCTTTTTGGGAAAATCGCTAACAATAAATAATTTATGTGCAGCGGCAAATGATAATGAAAAAGCCACCCCACTGAAGGGCCAATGGCTCGACCTTCTTCCTGCCATTATACAAATGTATCTGTGCGGCTGCGGCTACGGATACAGATACAGCTACAGATACAGATACAGCTACAGCTACATTTGCGGATACGGATGCGGGGATGCGGGGAAAAAGGACTTTTTAAGGCGATTTTCCCAGCGGCCAGTTGAGTGGCATTGAAATCGCAAATTCCAAATCCAAATTCTACAACCAACCACTTCAGTCGGTCGGTTTGGTTTGGTTCGGTTTGGGTGGTATGGTGGTTGGGTGGTTGGGTGGTTGGGTGGTTGGGTGGTTGGGTGGTTGGGCGGTTCCAGGACTTCAGTATTTCAGGACTCCAGGGTTCCGGCATTATCGGGCATATGCAGACGCACTTATGACGAATGTACTCCCTTCGTTTGCGTATTTTTTATTACTATTTTCGACCCCCCGGCGGGTATTAGATAACCAAACAATGGCATCTAGCAGCTCTCGACTCGAGAGATTTGGGGTAGCTGAAAACAATGCCGAGTGGAAACAGTAACCCAATGCAACCGAAACAGAGAGATAAATATTCCTTCCAGAAGCGGCGGCCATTTGCACAAAATCTGTGTCAAGGCCAGCTAAATAAATCGGGATATATTAAAAAATATTTATTTAAAAAGAGGGCGAGCAATGCATTGGCATGCTTATCTTACATTAAGGACCTCTAACAATAGGGTTTAAATGGAATTATGCATGTTGAAAAATGTTCTAAACAGTCCAGTAGCATTACAAAACTTATAGAACTATTAGAAATTGTCTTAAAAATCAGAAATATTAATATTTAAATACTTTTCAAAAGCCGGAAATAAAAGACAAAATATTAAGGTCCTATTCATTGGGTTTGAAATTTATCATATATTTGTAAATTAAAGTGAAAAATCAATAAACTTGATTTTAGATAAACACTTTTCAATGCCAACTATTTATTAAGAAACAACTTAATGTTTATAAGAATTGTTTAATACACTTTAAATATATTTTGTCCAAACTTTTATGCTTTAAATTAAAGCTTATATTTGGTAATAAAAAAAGACCCCCAACTGCCTTTCAAACTGACTCACATCACGCATACGCAGCGTGGCGCCATCTCATTAGACGCACGACACTTTTGCGGCTAATTAAAAAAGGAAGGCAACTTTGTGCTTATGTTTAATGTACTTGAATATGATACTTTGCGGTTAATAGCAGTAGGCTCTAGCCTTAAATTTAACAAATATTTTTTAATAATGTCTTTAAAGGCGTTTATTTTATATGTATTAAATGCCTTATTAAAGAAATTTTGTTATCATAGCATAAACATTAATGGGAAAAGCCATGTTTGACGATTCGTTTGCTCACATATTTTCACAGTGATTGTTTTGGGTTTAATTTTGTGCTGCCAACAACTTAACGTTCTGGCGCTGCCCTCATTGTTGTTGGTGGTGCTGGTGGTGTGGCTGTTATTATATCCTTGTTGCCATATCCTTGAAACTTTTTTCGGCGCCAGGCATGTGCTCGTTGTAGCCAGTGACGTATATTTAACATGCCGCACCGCAACTCCGAACCGCCGACACCCATCACGAAAAGGAGCCGCCACCCACCGGTTTGCCCACTCCATTGGCGAGACTTTCCGGGACCCCACGCCAAAAAGCATGCTACGATTTCTGAGTGTTGGCATGTTTGCTGTCAGAAAATTGTCAGAATCGTATGAAACATTTTTCGCCTGACGGCGATGGTGGTTCCCCCAATTTTCCAACTGCCTCGCCTGCCAGCGAGCTAGATTTTTCATTAGGCCTGATGATTGGAAAAATTGACAGGCGCTTTTCCCCAAATGCGATAACTTTATAGTATGGCTGTGTGTGTTTGTGTGTGTGTGTGTGTGTGTGTGAGTGTAAGAGTGTGTGTGAGTGCGGGCCAGACAATTGACGAAAATCCATAACAACAACATTGTACGTGCGGGGGCTAATGCACATGGCAATAAACTTTAACATGCCAATGCATTTGGAGAGGCGATTCCGAAATGGAAGTAAATCAGGATGACGGCTGGGTGGGGATTTTGGGCGGTAAAAACAGCGATAAAACCCGCGATATAGATCCCATGATGAGCGGAGTTTTTTATGGGCGAGTAGGTGGGACTCCACCAAATCAAAATAGGTGCTATCAAAATGGTTTTGAAACATGTTATGGCCTTGCTAATTGCAAACTATTAAATGGCTTAGGTTGCACTCTTTTATTAATAAATTAAATTAAATAATATAATATTAATAAAATATAATTTACAATTTAAGTTTGAAGGGTTGAGCTAGAAGAATGAAAATATATATATTATTATTAATATTATTATAATATATAGAATGGCTTACAAAACTAAACTAACTGAAATGATATAGCACTGGCTACATAGGTTATGATGTAATTACATACATACATGGCATATCTTAATCAAATATTAGGTAATTGACTAAATGATTATTGTATTTGCTATGTACATTATATTTTCTTAATAATTACTTAACATAAAACACAACTAAGTTAAATTTAAAGTCAATGGATCTGCAATAAAATATATAACTTACCAAAAATTATTTATGACATGAGTCATGTATTCTTTCAAGTAAATAAAAATAAAACCCGGTACTAATTTTAGTGGATGATTAGCAAGTCTTAAATGTTTGCATTGACTTAGTTAAGAGATAATAGTTAATAATGGTGTCTTAAATATATATTTAAATACTGATTATATTGTTTTCCACAAAAAGTGGTAGCTGAAGGACGGCGATAAATTCCGAGTGGTAAATGAATACCGAAACCCTTTGCGCCGCTCATTTCCACCCCTTTGTGGACTGGTTAAAATTAGCCCCAAGTGAGGTGCACACTCTGCCAAAAAGGACTGCGAAAAAGGGAGCAAGGGTCCTGGGGGTTGGCCAGCGCAGTGTCCTTGCTCCGGCTGCTCCTCATATTTCACAGACGCCGTCCGCCGGTCGCAGGGACATCGACACTTATTGTTATTAGCATCCCAGGAACCCAGTGAGCCCAGGATCCCGGGATCGGGCCAAAAAGCCAAAAGGACCTGGCCGAAACGTGTTAACCTTTGGACGATGAACGGTGGAGGCGCGTCCATTTCAAAAGCCAATTACATGCGCTTTTAAGCGTGTAAAGTTTTGTAATATGATTTGTTGGCCAGCTCGAATGTCCTCGTTTTTATGAGCATGTCCTGGCAAAAGGGCTTCAGCTCCTGGCAACTCGCAGCACTTTATATAGCCACCAACATGACTAGATTTTTTCGAGAAACTGTATATTTTGTGGCTTACATATGCTAAGTGATAAATAAATGAATTAATATTTTTATGGTCGGAAAAACTAGCTCGATAAAAATAACAAAAGCTAGTAGGCGGGGAATGTGAATGAAAGAGGGGGGTGGTGGTTCATCCATGAGGCGTTGTACTGGACTGTAGGGTTAAAGGGTCTTAACCCTGCCTTGAGCCAGTTGCCAGTCGCCTTGGCAAACAATGTTTATTCAAGTGGAATTGCAAATTGTCGTTGTGTCGAGGTGCGTCGAGTGAAAAATTAAGGGCACAGGTATAAAGCCTTATGGTACTTATTGAAACTGTCCCAGAAAATAACAGAAAAACTCCACAAACTAAGTTGAGACTGAAAATCAAGTTTTTTAAGCAAATCAATCACAAATAAATTAATTAATTCTTTAAATTAAATCAAATGGTACTCAAAAAGCAAAATATTTAAAAATAAAATGTTGAAATGCTTAAGATTATAAGAGCTTAACAAGTAATATTCAACAAATAGAAGAAGAAAGTTTACATCCAAATCAAATAAAATTATATTATGAACAAAAAATACAAACAAAATGTGTAAGATATCCTTTAGAAAAGTGAAATGCCTTCGGAATAAAAAAAAACCAACCTTATGGGTATATTTCATAAAGGTAAAATGCGTTATCATACGGAAATTCCTTAAATTTACCGATCTACCCTCGTTGGCGCGCATTTCGTGCACGAATTTCAAGAGTGCTAAAGAAATGACATGCAAATTAGTTTTGTTCAAATGACTGACAAGTTGCAAAAAGCGGGGAAACGCGGGAAAAAGGGGCGCGGAAAAGGCAGCGGCAAAGGGACAAGTTGAAAGGGTAACGAATTTCCCGCGAAACGGGCCGCAGAAAGGTGGAAAGGGTTTCGGAAAATACAGTTTGCTCTCGCCACACAATGCAAGTGCATAAATAAACACGAATTTTCAGCGATGGGCGATGGAAAGAAAGGGTTTTTATGGCCTCACTCCTATGGGTTCGAGTTTTCTGACCGCAGTCCAAGGAAAAAGGATTGATGCCGCATTTTCGGATCTCTACCTGCACTTTTCAGACTCTAATGCACGCCCCTGCGAAAGGAAAATATTTGACAATTTAATTAGTTGAACATTTCTGGGATTATCGCTGGACACAAATCGCATCACATTAAGCTAAACAAACCGCCCCACATATCGTACTATTTCCATACAGCTAAGGCAAATTTGGTAGCACTTCAATTTGCATTCAAAATTCAATTTCTATTACATTTTTAGGCAGTTGAGTACTATAGCTATATTTTTTTTTAATATTTTAATTTTGTTTGGCATTACAAAATCACAACTACTTATATAAAGTTCTATTTTTACATATGTATATAGATTATATCTATTTTTATTCGTAAAATATATTTTATCTAACGGCTGATCCTGGTTTAGTTATTTATTTAATAATACAAATGAAACGTTTGTGGCACTTAAAATAATAATAAATGGCACAATGTCACGTTCTTATTATATAAATGCAGGATTTGTTTATAAGATAAGTTATGATGGAATTTGTATATGTGGCTCTATTATCCTTACCTGCGGTGTCCACACACATGATTCTAATCCCGGGGGAGTGGGTGGTTGGTTGATGCCCGTGTCCTGCAGCTTGTGGTCGCCAGTCGCCGCAT
The DNA here is from genome assembly GCF_025200985.1 of Drosophila gunungcola. Classification (NCBI taxonomy): domain Eukaryota; kingdom Metazoa; phylum Arthropoda; class Insecta; order Diptera; family Drosophilidae; genus Drosophila; species Drosophila gunungcola. Next base: position 282,824 of record NW_026453227.1, on the reverse strand, counting down.
CTGCGATAGCGATTGCTTTTGATCCACGCTCATGCTTAGTGGAAATTTTTTAATTAAAATGCTGCCGGCTCATTTGCCTTTGACCTTTGACTTTGGCTCGGGCTTTGTGCCCCCGTTTTTTGCACCCCCGACCGCGTGGCCGAAATTTAATTAGCTTAGCTGCTTCACTTCCTTTGACAAGAAGCCAAAAAGAAACATTTCGGCGAGGAATCTCTGTCGGCAGGCGAACGATAACGGACAAAAAACAGACCAAATTTGCATGTGCGAGTATCTAACTCACTTCCGGTTCCGTCGGCATTCCTCTTCACTATTTTTTTACATTTTTTTTTTTTAGAATTTTCGGATTTTGCATTAGAAATGTGCTAGTTGATGGACGAACGGATTTTCCAGTTGCCACAACACGCTGCACATATCCTGAAATGGTAAAAGGAACTTCAATAAAAAAAAATCAGCATATCAATGCTCAAAAAAATATACACAATGGAAAATAAGTGCTGCAAAGTAAAGTAAAGTTAATAGATGATTTCTGTAACGAATATACACTACTAATTTAAATCTGACTAAGTGTAAGAAGAATTTTGTAAATTTTATTAATTTAAAAACAGGTCAGCTTGGGTACCTTTTACATTAATAAAAATAAGAAACACAATTATAAATTTAACAAATACTTTTTAGGGCATTCTTTTATTAAGTATTTTTTATGGCAAACTTTACAATGATCTAGATATATATTTAATAAATTTAAAAATGACTTTTTGGCGACCTTTGCACTTCTTTATGGTTTTTTTCTTTGCCGGCTCGTGGGCAACTATTTTCAAAAACATAACAACAATTACATTTAATTCCAATTTTAACAACCAAAAGTTATTTAAATCATATATATTTACCCTGAAGACGGTCGAATTGTCTTTAATTTTTCACAACAAACACATTACCTTGAGCTGGCCAAAAAATAAATATTAATAAATATTTAACCAAATCTTTAGAAATTCCCGCTTCAATTTAAATGTGCAACAAAATGTTGTATATAATTTACATAAATAATATAATTTACACAATGTTTCACATTTTTGAAGTTGTAAAACTAGTAGAATTTTCGTATTTTTTACGTGAGCCCTGAAGTATTTTGCCATTTCCTGCAGCCTTTTGAAGGCATTTGCGGCCATATCCGCCGCCCACCTTCGGCCACTGATCCATCAGATCCATCAGACATTCGCCGTGTATTCCCCGGGCACCACCCAAACCACCTGCACCGCCGAAATGGATGCACCGCCCAGTGATTGCAGCGGTGCACGTACATTTTAAAAACGGAAGCGCACGAAATCGAACAGCAAACAACAAACAACAAACAGCGGCTGGAAAAACAGTTGAAAAAAAGCAAAAACAAAAAAAAAAAAAATGGGGAAAAATAACAGCAACAAATGGCAAACAACCAGCAGCAGCAGTAGCAGCACCAGTGGCAGCAACAACAAACAAACAAATTTCAATTCGTTAGCGCCCGGCCTATTGTAGATGTTGCTGTTGTAGCTGCAACAGCAACACGAGCAGCAGCAGCAGCAGCACCAACAGCAACAAATTGCGGCAGAGTGAGCGACCCGAAAAAAGGACCAAAAAAGTATCAAAGCGAGGCGAAAAAAAAAGGCGGCAAGGATGACAAGGACAAGCGGCCAAGTGCCGTTAAGTTTTTTGCATGTTTTCTAAACAACAGCAGCAACATGAATTGCCTGCTGCACTTTTTCGCCAATGCAATCTAAACCGTAATCCAATAAAATCGACTGCAGGAATGTGCCGTCCCGGAAAAAAAAAAAAACGTGGCCCGAAAAAAGCGGCAGCATTTTTGACAGTTCATTGTGCGAAAACCCTGGCTAAAATCCGACCCCGCCCCCATTCACTCTAACCCCTAGCAAAAAAAAAAAAAGGGGAAACCCCCGCAGCAATCGTCATCCCCTGTGATTGCGTTTGGAGCAACAACAACCGACCAAGCCAAGTCAATGGATGCCAAGAATGTTGCATGTGGCACAAAAGCGGGGATGGGGCTTACACTGCGCAAAATGTTTACAGAGTCAAGTTAAAGATAGATAAATCAATCTATTATGATACAGTATACCCACAACCAAAATACAAAAAATTGTCATATAAACTTAACTATTGTTGTATGGCCAGATCAAAAAACTTTACTAACTGGAATTTAAAGTCGAAATCTTCTTTAAGGTTAGTTAAAATTACCCTACAAGTTAGTAAAATTATTACATGCTTAACGTAGTACTTTTGAATAAAACAAAATAAAATGTATTTTAATTAACTTATTATTATTAATGCCAAGACTTAACATTAAGAAAGTGTAACAGTTATTTTAGGGTACAATGTTGCATAATTTTATTAAATTTTTTAAGTGCATGTCAGAGGGTTGGGGAATCTCGGCCTAAAGTGCTGAAAGCAAAAACGATCTACAAAAAATCAACACTGAGATGAGAGAACGAGAAGAGATTCGGCAGAATTGTTGCGAAATTGCTATTTGCACTCAATAACTCTCAACCCCCTCCCCCCCTCGGGGACACCACCCACCGCCCCCTCTTAGCCACCCCTTCCATTTAACCCCCCCAAAAGCGGTGGAGTTGGCAACCAGAACCGTTCTGGCCACAAGCGCTGACCCAACTATATCGGATACCCGCAAAAAAATGTATAAGAGCGCACTGAAAAGCGGGGGGAAAATCGGGAAAAACGAGGGCGGACAAAATTGTGGGCTAGGGGGTTGGCGGGGCGGAGGGGGCGGGTCATGCGGGTGTGGCACAATTGCAGCATGTTGCAGAAACAGCAGAGAAACTGCAAGGAAGCGCAAAAAGCAGCAAAGAAACGAGCACAATTTGTGCCATAAAGCATAAAAAAAGGAAAATCACAAAAAGAAAACGGGCATTTCTTCTCTCTGTGCAAAGATGTGTTTTTTTTTTTTTTTTTTTTTTTTTTTTTGATTTTTGAATGGCTGACAAAGCGCAACAGAATGGGTTAAGAGCAGCCAGGGGTTAAGGGGTCACGGGTTGGGCGGGCACTGCAGCAGCCGTCATCAATTGGGGGCCAAAGAGATGAGATCCTTGTTACCCTCGAGCCAAGCTTGGTCCAGAGAAACCTGAAGATGGTCGGGGCACATGGGGGTTAAGGCACAGTGGGCGGGGCGAGGGGTGCACCGGGGGGTTAAGGAAAGGCCTCTGACAGTGAGGAACATTTATTGTGGATGCATCTGGGGATAAGTGTGATATGGGCGGCTTTAATTTATGGCCAAAGCTTTGGCAAACAATAAAGTCGATGGATGAAATGTTTTTGGGAAATAAAGATAAATTTTTATAAAATGTATCGGGAAATTCTAAATGCCCTTGAAAGCATTTATAAAGTGTATCAGGAAAACCATTCAATATAATGACAAGGAAGGAAGCAAACTTTATCACGCGATTAATTGTTGTAATTTACAAAAATTAGACAAACACTTAAGAGAAAGTCTGTTTTCTGTAGCTAACTACCTTATCGAAAAATCCCCTTAATCATTAAAATTCAAATATTCACAATTAAATGTTGCAATTTTGAAATACCGTTAATTCGTCTTGGGTTACAACGTTTGTCCTTTAATTAAAGGAACACCACTTGAGCTGCACCGGAAAATGTAGTGAACGAAAATCAATTGCACGGCATGAGGCCATCAGTCGATGTGATTTCAATGTATCTGCATTTAGCGAGCACCGACCACGCCCTCAACGCCCCCCCTTTGGGCATACATATATTGCTACACGTCAATATAAATTGTAGTTTTGCACGCGCTCAGCGGGCGGAATGCACGCGACTGGCGCAGCGGGATTTACGCAGCTTGCGATCCTCCGACCGGACATCCCGCAGATACGCCGTATCCGAGGGATGCGAGATATTCTAGGTATGTATGTACGGCCGAGATATGCCAGAGATTGCGTTCCAGCTAAGCGCAGATCGTAAAGCCGCAGGCGCGAGCTGCCTTCGCAGAAAGTAATGTGCTCGCTCGCTCTCTACGTTTCTCTAAATACTGTATGCACAAATGGAGAATATTGAGAGATCCTTCAAGTATTTCTCTATTTGCGATTCGCGTGCGTCGCCCAGCGGGCTGTTTGCATTTTGACTGGCTGCCGTTCTGTTGGCATCCTGCCGAGTGTTGACAGATCGGAGAGAAAACCCCGGAAAAAAGGCGTAGGAAAATAGTGAAAATCAGGGAGAAATCGAGGTAGCTTCTGTGCACGCGCGCAAAGGTGCTGGCAAGGACATGGAACAGCGGGCACCTCGTAGTCCTCTCATTAGCATCCGCCCAAGGACGAATTAAACAAAACGCATGAAATAGGGGGCGGCGGGCGGTCCGCAGAGGGGGCGTGGCCAAAGCGATTCGTTGCGCAGCAGACGCGGCACACGCCACCTAGCGGATAGGCCTTCTTCATATAATGCCCCTTTTTTGAAGGCCTTAAATCTCAGGATCTAATAGTGCTAGAGCTGGAACATTTGGGATGTAGTTTTATCTTTACGAAAATAGTTTTATAAATATATCAGGAGAAAATGGAACATTTCATTTGACTTTCAAATGCATTAGGTAAGATTATATTCCTTGGGTTTTGCTAGAAACTTCAATTTCTTTTCAAGAAATAAGATAATTGTTGCTTTTTTACAAAGTGGCCCAAGCATTTTCTCCTCAAGACCCAGAACCAGTTAGCCGTTATAAAATCCATTCCCAGGTCGGAAGTTGGAAAGGATATTAAACACATGTTGCCGGCGGAGTTAATTGATTTGCTGACCCCAGCGTTTGGGGGAAAAATGAGCTAGACATTCCGCCCCTGGACGTGGGCGTGGCAATGACCAGCGGCCATAAAATGTACCACATGTGTGTGTCTCAAAGGGGTTGCTAAACAAAAAAAAGCAAAAAACAAAGTTACGAAACAGACAAAAGCGAATTTTGCAGGACTTTTGTCTGGGCCAGAAACATAAAAACTCAATTAGACTCGTTACACGCCCAATTATGTAATATGAAATAAAGCTGAGGTTCAGGTGGACAGTCCACATTTTTCCACCCCCACCCGCACCTTCAATTTTCCCGGTGAGTTTTCCTGTGCTCTTTTTATTGGCCCCCTCCACATTTGGCTTTGGGCATCTCTTCACGGCCCAGTTGAGCAGCAAAATGCCAAATCGTAAATCGTCAAGCGACTTCACTTCACTCAAACCACTCGGAGGCAACCAGAGCCACCCAGAGCCACCCAGCACCACCCTGCACCACCCACTGCACCACCCCCTCTTCATCATTGACTAGGTGAAATCCCGCTGCCAGGTCTTGTTTCATTGTTTTGCTTTTGGCTCGCCTCGCTTTTTATGAGCTTGACCAAGCGCCACTGCACCACCCATCCAAGGCACCCAACCAAGGCACCCATCCAAACCATCCAGCACCACCAGCATATAACGGGGTACTCAACTAAATTGCCAAAGCGTTGAACATTTTTCACCCGATGTGGGCCAATAAATATAACGAAACTACCAAAGTAACTAAACAACAGGAGCAGTGGCGAAATCGGCGGCAGGAGCCAAAGGACATGCCCCGGATGACACAGCAAAAGGAGCAAAAGGGCGACAAACATCAGAGGACCAGGGGTTAAGGGGAAAAAGGCAACTTTTTGAGATTTAATGGGGAAATTTGAGAGCGAACTGGCGATGTCCTTAGAAGACACAACTAAGGTGGTACCTTAAAATGAAAAGTTAACTAAGATTTAAATAATTAAATCAATAAATAGGAACCTAGAACTCATAAATAGATAAGTTTAAAATATAAAATAAATACATATAAAATGCTGACAATATCAATAAATATATAAGCATCTCTGGACTGATCATGAAATTAGCAAGACATAAAATCTAAGATAACTATACATTTGTTAGACTACAAAAAAATTCACATACAAATCTGAAAATAAATGTAGTTTGTGATACAATTTCCAATAAATATGGGAAAAATGTGTACAAAAATCCCGACCAACTTAAAAATTCTAAGCTATTGGCTATGAACAATTTCCTGGCTAGATCCGTTTTAAAGTAAAACTCTCGAAAGTATCAAAATAAAAGTATTGATATTTATGAATTTATATATTATGATATTTGTAAATTAATAATATTGTTATTATTTATTGTTGAATGAATACTAATAATCATTATCGCCTTCACAGTATTTTCTATCATATTCAATTGAATCAAATGTTAATTATTTTGGGTTTCTTTGTGTTCTCCTCAGTTAACTAAGAAAAATCAAAGAAATAAAAAATAAAAAAGGTTTTAAAACTCATTGAGTGTCGAGATATTTGATCTCTGGAAAATATAATGTACATGTCCAATAGAGAATCGTCATATTCGGCTTTCATGAGTGACCAAAGTCCAGCATATGCACACACCCACAGCATCGCGCCCACACACATTCGGTTAGCCATTTTTTAGTGCACCACCCTGCCACTTTTTTGGCTGGAGGATTGTGGGTGAGTGGGTGGGTGTTGGTTGGTGCTGCTGGTGGGTTCAATTGCAACATTTTTTTTTTGTTTTTTTGTGAAGAGGAGCTGGGAGGGGGGAAGTGGAGCTTGTTACACCGTCGCTGGTCGGCTGGCCTCCACTTTTATGGCCACAGGCGGTATTTATATGCAGGCCCAAGCCACCCTGGGCTAACCGAACCACCCACAGCCACCCACCGGCACCCACTGCCTCCAGCCCACACTCTTGAGGCATCTTCAGTCGGCAGTGGCACTCGAGTTATGTTGGCAATTGAAAGTGGCAACTGTGTCAAGTGTTGCCCACTTGTCGTACATGGTTGGGTCCTCGATTTTGGTCCTGTGTCGTCCAGTCACTGCCCGGTTTAAAAACGGAATTTTTTATTGCCGCCCTGGAGAGGGGGCATTGTAGTATTTTCGCTCTACGTTGTCTTCTTTTTGTTTACTTTTTTTCCTTTTATTTTCGAGGGGGGGGGGGGGGGGGGGGGGTCTCTGAAAAACGTCGTTTTTGCTCGATTTTGTTGCCGAACTTTTGGGCGAACCCCGCACCACCGTGGCACACACTCGGTGGATATGGAAGTGATTTCAATTTATGAACATGCCGCTGTCCACACACCCACACAACCGTGGCATTACACTCATCCATCTTGCTCGTTTTCCATGTCTGCGAAACTCTCCGAAGCTGGGAAAAACTCAGCCCAACTGGGCAACTGAATACGGAATACGGGATACGGAATACGGGATACGGAATACGGAATACTGAATACTGGACACGGGTCGACGGTCTGGCGTTTTAAAACGAATTTAAATTTTTCTATAATTGGTTCTAGGGGAAATTGCAGTCCTGAGTTCAACTTCCGTAACTTAATGAATTACCAAAAGTGTTTTACTTGCCCTACAAGGCCGTAAATGCCCTCTGGCCATTGCTGATTGCTGTCGGACAGTTGGTGTTGCAGATTGCCGGTTGCTGGATTGCTGGTTGCTGGTTGCTGGTTGCTGGTTGCAGGTTGCCGATGTCGCAGGTGGCTGCGATTTGACCAATAAAGCCACTCAAATAATAAACTTGATCTATGGGTTTAATGTTTGATGAAGATTTAACGATTTGGCCGGGTTTTATAATTGTTTGGAATATTTATTCAAAATATTTAATTATAGATTTAATTGTGTAAATATTTTTTTATTGCATATATTTTTCTTTTAAATAAAAAATACTCTTTGTGCAGTCTAAGATTTACTATAAACTATTTTAGATAAATAATCATGCACACGAACCCCTTTATTTAGTATATTTTATAGTGTTTTAAGTCTAAATTTATATAGCTAGAAATCTATGTTAATATGTTTTGAATTGCCAGCTTAATTTATTTGTTAGTCTTTATTGACTTTAAAATATTATTTTGTCAGCTACTTCATTTAATTTACTGAATTAACTTAGAGTCATTGTGTAAAAACACTCAGCATATACAAATAAATGTAATTTTCTCTAGTCAATAAATTCAAAATCCAAAACAATTTGTGCCACCTTCGCTCAAGTAGCACCGCAGTATTATCACAACTCAATAGAACTTTTACGTGTTCGCCTGCGACTAATTGAGCCTCATTAAGTGACAGCCACGCCCCCTTGTTGTCTCAATATCAGCCCTAAAAAGCACGATAGGAAGAAGAAGAAGAAGTAGCTGCTAAGAGAGGGGACTTAGATAGTTTCCAAAGGCGTTAATTAAATTTTTAACATGCCTTAATCCAGGGCGACTGCTGCCACTTAAGTTTTTCAATTAACCCGCCCTGGCGCCCTGGCAGCCCTGGCAACCCTGGCAACGATCCACCCTCGTGCATATAGCACATTTTCGTGAGGGGTTGGCTCTATTTTCATATTCATTCAAAATTAAACAGCGCGTGCGACAACATAATCAAACAAGTCAGATCGCCGTGCGGAGGATTCCTCAAATTACACAAGGCCCAAACTATAAAACACATGCGGGTGGATGGGATAGGATGGAGTGGGCGCTGGAGCACCTAGGGGAAAAGGGGGCGGGGCCGAACACTTAAGACAAGTCACGAGCCAAAAGTCGCACTTGAGCGTTTCTAATCTTTGAAGGGGCTGCAGCGCTATTAATATTTATATTTATATTTATGCTCCACTCTACACTTGAAACTTCAAATGTTAAGAAACATGTGGAAATAAATGCTAAGCGCTTGAAAATAATCAAAGAGTTTTATACTTAAGTATTGGATTTTATTGCAATTTAATGTATTATATCCCAAACAACTATGATGGTGCTTATTAGGCTTTGAAAATTTTGATTTTTTGTAGGCAATAAATTCTTTAAGTTAGATCTAAATTAAAATATGGACTTTTCAGTTTAGTTTTTTTTTTTTATTCGTAGAAAAATTTTTGCATTATTTAAAAATGTTTTTCTTTGATTGTGTTGTAAAATATGATAACCTCAGAGTACATATATTGTTTTCTTTTCAAATAGTTTCAAATATTTGTACGTAAGCATTTCACTTACTTTTTAATATAATATATAAAATATATGACAAGTTTGACTTTTTAGTAAGTTTATTTATTTAATTAAAAATAAATTATTTACAGTGTTTGAACTTGTTATTAAAGTTTTCTTAGGTTTAAGCAAGGATATATTAGAAATTCTGTGAAAATACTTATTCGTAAGTAAATAAATGTATAACTTAGTTTTTATTGAATTTTTAAATGTTTATCTCAGTGTACTTAGCGTTTAGCGAGAAACGTCTTCGAAATATGTGACAACAAACTGAAATTAAGCCAGGCGCATTACTCACGCGCCAAAAACAGAGGCGTTGGGGAAAAGGGGTGAAATTATGGTGGAGTGGGGAAGGGGAAGGGGAAGGGGAAGGGGGAGGTGGGAAGGGGATTGCTGGCAGTGGGTCACACAGAGGGTCATGTGATTTACTCCCTCGACTTCGTCGGCATTTAGGCGTGCGTCATAAAAGCATCTCAAGAATGTTGTCAACAAAACAAAAGTGTCACCGTGGAAAGGGGCAAACATGGGGAAATTAGGGGAAAATCGGGAAAATTATGGGAGGGAGTTGAACTTTTGTTTCGTGTGCGGCATTAAGTGATTACTCCCCCGCGCAAATTAAGGGGACTCTCCTCTTGGCGGCTTATTTTCGACCCTCTCGAGCCATCGACAATTGTTTTCGTGCCGCTCATTTAGGCGATTGAGTTCTTAAATAGCCCAGAATTTATGGGATTAGTCGCCCAACTAGATGGGGAATTTATAAGAACTTTTGTCAGACCATCGGCGCATTTTTGGTATGATTTGTGAAGGAGGGGATGGTGTTTTCCCAGTGTTAAGCCCTTAATGCGGAGTTTTCAGTTGTTGAAAATACACACAAATGTTTTCAGCATTTTACCTTGTGATAAACTAGGGTAGAAAGTATTTAAATGTTTTACTTTGTTCAAGAGAACCAAGTTAATGAGTTAATTATAAGAAATATTAAAATATGCTATTTAAGTGTAATTTAACTTAAGTTGGAAAACAATTTTATAAACAAAAATTAAATAAAAACAGTTACCTGAAAAAAAATAATTCCGTTGACTTATTGTTAACTAAATATAAGAAAGTACTTATATGAACAATTTAAATTCCTATCCTAGTATTATAGGTGATTTTCGAGAGAGATATTATAGCAAATTTGTGTCAATTAATATAAACTAAATTTGTCTATATTTAAACTAAATAGTACTTCATCCCGCCTAACTTATCCTATCCTTCCCCTTTCTTATCACTGGTTTTGGCCTATCCGCAGTCTTATGGCCACATTGGGCCATATCCTTGCCGCACTGCCAACTCGGTCATGTGTGTGTGGGCCGGGAAATTGCGTTAATTTCACACCTGGCCGAGGTCGAAGCCAGCTCCTCCTTTCAAACAAAGGGCGTCCAAGTGGAAAAGCGTCACAAAAGTGCCATAAAATGGCGACACCAAATGGCAGCGATTTAATTTCCACACTCGAGGGAAGACCGAAGAAGAAGGGGGCGGGGTGGGAAAGGGGGAAAAGCGGAAAAGTCGAGGCGCCAGCTGGTGGAAAACCCTGCCGAGGAAAACTCGTCCGAATCCTTTGGGACATTTGCGCCTGTTTAGCGCAAGTGAATCAAAAAGTCATTTCTCTTAGTCGACTTGGATGCACAGGCGCGGTCAAGAACATATGTTTTATAGTCGTTAATTAAATGGCATTTTCCAATACAACATATTAGTTAATATCATCGGTAAATGGTTGTCATTATTTTGAACAACTTTGAAATATATAGGTTTTATAGTCAAAGATTTTCTTCATTTATCAATTATCATTAATAGAAAGGTAATGCAATTATCAGTTTGTTTTCAAAAGCTAAAACATTGAAGGTAAACTAAGGTGAAATAAAAAACTAACTTATAAAAAAACTAATTTTTAAACTGAACTTCAATAATGTAAATAACTTATATTTCTTGTACCAAATAAATTAATAATTACCAAAATAAACATTTTTCAGTAATTAAAAATCTGTAAGTCGCATTTCTATTATTTTGGCCACAACTGTAGGGTTGAACGCGAGTGTGTGGGCAACCAGTTCCAGTTCGGTCCGGTTCTTGATGACAAATGGGCCAAGTGGCACGCCCACCGTGTAAATGTATCTGTATCTGCATCTGCTGTTAACCCTTCGCCGCCCCACCCCCTTTTAACCCATTATGCGGCCTTGTCGGTGGGTTGGCTTTTGGGCGTGCGTAGATGACAATTTAGTTTTGTTTTAATGTACCCCCTTTTCAGATCGCTTTTTATGAGTTTATTACCACGCAGCAGCATCAGTTGCAACCCTTTCGGCGAAACTATGTATCTCAGGTTCTTTATGTTTCTTGGCCAGCCGCAAACAGTGGAGAAGAAGAAAAATTGGGAGAAAAATAACAAACTTAATGTTCAACAACAGCTTTTTAGAACTATTCCATTTACTATATTCCTTATCTAATACTATTTGGTTGGCTCTACATTTAAAATTTAAAAACTACAAAAGTTTGTCCATCTGACACGATTATTTATGCTAATAGCCATGATTACTCAGTAATTTGTTTTTTAATTTTATTTTTAAAGACAATTTTTATGTACTTCTCCCAAATATGAATATTCACTGCAACGTTTGTTAAGTTTCAGGCTTGTTAATATGTTTCATTGTCAACTAATTTCCGTTAAAATGTCAAAGGTATTTTAAAATGATTTTAAAATCGCCTGAGATAAAATAGGAATTATCTTTGATATTACATAACCTTTTAAGTATTATAATTTATTTATTTAATATAAACCAAGGGTATTTTTATTGCCGTTGACTGAAGTTATCAAACTTCGTCTTATTAAAATATAAGGATTTCCTAATTTGACCCACTGTGCAGTAGTTCCTTCGTTTTTCAATCGCTCCTCTAAAATTTCACACTTTCCGGCGGCACATGTGCTCGTCTCCTTTGGCGGCTTTGTGTTGTTTAATTAATTATGTAAACATAACTCTGGCCGAACCCTTTTCCAACCCCCCGATTACCGAAAACACCGAAAACCCTTTGACACGTTTCTGTTTCTCACCCGACTCGTCGCGCATTTATGGAAATTAATTTGCGAAACTCAAATTGAAATTGAAACTGAGACCGTAAATGCAAATGGAAATGCTGTCCTTGCTCAATTGATAAATTAAGAGATTAACGGTCGGCCGCCGTAACCAAAAAAAAAAAAAAAAAAACACAAAAACTGCTATGGAAAAAAAGGGGTGAGCTAAAAAGTTCGGGTAATGCTAAACGGGCGTTACAAATCGCTGTGTGTTTAGCGTGGCCAAGACTCCTTTTTTATTTTGTTTGTGTTGTCCTTGCGGGCTCGGGAAATCTGTTGAAAGGATTTCCCCGAAGGCGAAGACAAGTTACCAGTTATGAGAGCACAAAACGCTTTTATGATGGCCCATAAATGCAGCGGGCAGACGACAACCGCGATTCCGAATCGAAATTGATGGAATTGGAATTGGGATAGGTTTCGGGTTTTGGGCATGGGTTTTTGGATATTTGGATTTTTGGATATTTGGGTTGAGCTGAGGTTGAGACATTGCCCGATATTTGTATAACATTGCGACAATAAAGGGCCTCGAAGGCCGCGTCTATTTGCATAGATCTAAAACAAAGGATCTGGCCGAAGTTAACCCAAAAACCCGTCGAAAGGAATAGAAAGGAAAAGAAAGGCGGCGGCGAAAGTAGAGCAAACAGAAGGGCAAAAGCGAAAAGGTATGGGCCATTTCCGCGGAAAACTCTCTCATTAAACCGAACCATAGCGAACCCACTCGCAATTTGGAAAGTGCGGAGTGCGGAGTGCGCATAACTCCCGATTTTTTCCACGAACTCGCAGCGGGTGAATCGGGGTATCCTATATTCAATATGGTATTTGGTATTTCGAAATTGCATCATAAAACCGAACCAGGCTGAATATGCAACATTGCATTTTATGCAAATCACCCGCACAACGCTGACCTTGAGATTAAATAATGTCGTTGGCAAACTAAGAAATAGGAGAAAATCGGCAAAATCGGAAAAATCTGGTGGAAAAAGGGAAAAATTCGAGTCGAGTCGAGTCGAGTCGAGTCGAGTCTATTAGCCAAAAAAAAGGGGACGACAAATCAGGCGGCTGCTTGGGATGATTATGCAATATGTTGCATGATTTATGCTCGCTGCGATTTTCACCCTTTCGCCCTGCAATTTCCCCCGGCGACAAATATTAACTTCAATAAATTTGACGCACAAAGGCCAAATTATGAGGCGCACACACAAAAGGGTGGAGGAGGGGGGTTTCCCAAAACACAGAGCCAACCCCTAAGCAGTTTTTTTTTTTTGGAACCCTTTTCGATTTTTTAAGCAGCGGCGGGGTGAGTTCTTCGCTCAATTGCATTGTCATGTTCACAAGTTGTCCAACACAGGGTGTTGATGTTGTAATGAAAAATTAAGCATTATAATGGAATCTGCAATTTGCGCGACAGGCGAGGCGAGGCAATGCCATGGCATTAGGATATAGAATAGGGATATGTCCGGAGGCTAAAGAGCTGACTCGAAATGGAGCCGATCGGATCGGAAACGAGATCCCAAATGGTTGTGACAGAATTCAGCTAATTGAGGTGCCAGAATGAGGAATCCGAGTCGGACGAATGTCCCCTGTTTTATCACCACAAAAAAGGTTCAAAGGTGCGAAGGATACTTTTTATTGAGTGAGATGTAAGGTATACCTATTTTAGATGATTATAACATAATGATGGCTTTAAAACTGTGGTACTACTATTGGTCTCAATGTAACGATTTACATCTATGCAGTACTAACAATATAACAATAAATTTAATTGAATGCAAATATTAAATATGCTAATTTATAAATAAATTGCCAATTAAGAAGAGCAAAGAATAATTTACTGAATTAAGTGTCTATAAAGATTAAGATAATTTAATTAAATTAATTAAAAACGTTCTTAGGCAACCAAAAAAAAAAATGTTTCCATTAACCCTTTAACCCCTGGCCAATCTTTGGATAATCTCTGCTGAATTCGTCAAAGAATTTGAGAAATTCTCTTTCCGCATCAATTTGCGTTTTCATCGAACCAAATTCAGGTGGGGGTGTCGAGGGTTAAGGTTTTCTGGCAAAGGGAATGGCAAATATTCTAAATTGCATTTCTTCCACAAGCCCACACAAAAGGGAGCAGATCACGTGCTAAGTGAAGGGATTTGCCAACAAAAACGTGAAAAGCTTAAACAGGAATCAAAAACGGTCTAGAAAAACACACTGGCTAACACACAGCCGAAACAAAAATATTTCTCTTATTTTGGCGATGCTCGCTATTTATTTACTTTAGACAGACACGCGGGTGAGTTTATTTTTTATGGTTTCCAAATGATTTTTAACCCCGGCACGTCCCCCCTTAACCCGCTACAGCCGGAAGCGGATGCAAATTGCATGCGTCACGTGACAGCCAGACGGACGAAAAGCGGACGCATGCCGGGCATTAAGCTTTTAGCGCCGATTTTCACTCATCCCCCCTTCAAACGACCCAACGGGGATATATCCCAGTTCCAGTCCCATTTCCAGTCCCAATTCCAATCCCAATCCCAAACCCGATCCAAATCCCTATCCCGCCCGATCCGATCCCCAGTTGGGCCCCCTTATTTACTCTCGACTCGTATTCCATCAAATGGCAAACACGTTTGCGTTTTAGTATTGATTATGCAGTTTGTTGCTGCAAATCCCAGCAGTAGCAAAAAATTGACACGGCAGCAACTGCAACTGCAACAGCAACAGCACAGCAGCAACAGCAGTGCACACATTGAAAAATTGGGTCAAGGATAAAAATGTTTTTTAAGCTTTTGATACTTAAAATTATTATTTAAATTAACATACTTTTATTCGAAATTAGCTCCAATAAAATATAAATAAATTATTATTTATTGTTTGATAAGCAATATCAAATGATAACTGTTATTCGCTTATATACACTTATATTCTATACATTTATAGTTTATCAAATTGGTTTGTATTTCTGAGGAATGCATGAAGCTTCAAGGGTACTGCAAAGTGTTAACTAAACTAGGTTTTTAAATTTCATTACAATCGTTTTAAATGTTTTTCTATATCAATTTAGAAAATTTAGAATATTGTTAGCATCTATTTAAAACTATTTTACTTATTTGTTAAATTAAAATATACAAATTTGTAAAAAATGTATCTTTAAAAAACAAAATTGTATATTTTAATATTAATTAATAAGTGTGAAATACAAAATGGCTTATAGTTTTAAAGGTTCTTTATTATTAAAGAAATATGTAACTTAAAAACAATCAAGAATTACATATTAGATTTTTAAAAATTAATTATTTCAATAGCAATGGCTAATTTTTGGCAGTGCAGCAACAACATCTGCCATAGTCAGTCAGCCGGGGAACGGCTTCAAACTCAATAAATCTAAATTGCGCACAAAAATAATTGAATCACTAAACCGTGCACCGAATCACAGCGAGCAAAAAATAAAATAAAATCGGGCAAACTTTCTGTAACGTTATCCACATCTATCCACACACATATGTATATAAATTCGCAGGTCCTTTTTTTATATTTCTGCCTGTCGATTTATATGTGCAGATTTTGGCGCAGATTTTCCACACGTCGCTGCGCTACATGATGCCCCTTGATTGGGGCTTATTGACACGGCAGGATCAGAGATAAAGCTGCAGATACGGAAACAGGAGCGGAAAGGACGATCTAGACAAAATTATTGAGTTCATTTTGCATTGAAGGCAGTCAGGGGGTGAGCAGGGATCTGTTTCTAAGTTGGTCTTTGATATGAGGATGATGATTTTGAAAAACCAATCACAGGAAATGCAAAACGAAAGAATGATAATTCATTTCAGAGATATATTAAACAGTACTTAAGTATTTATGTTTCCTTACTTATTTAAAGCTGTTTATATAATATTTGAAAAAAATGTTAATTATAGTTATAAGTGCAATTAATTTCAACGTCCCAATATTCGCATTATATTTGTTAGCTTTTAAGAAAATTAAAAAATTTAGTAAAATTAGTAAATGAAAAAGAACTTTGTGCACAGTATTGTATTCAAAAAATGGTAAAGAATACCACATTTCTTTTTGTAGACTGATTATCAAGGGGGTAAAAAATAAAATTTTTTCTGAAGGAATCAAACACTTACAAATTAAACAAGAAAATAGATATGAAATAAATAAAGTAAATACCAAGAAAAGAAACACAAATATGTAGTAATAACGCAGAAAAATAAAATGAACAATATTTATTATGGAAAGGTAGCTAATATCCGTACTAAAATACAAACTACAGTACCTACAGATATTTCATCTTGGTGGAAAATACATTATAAGCTATTCCCAAGATATTTGATTTGGTTTTTTCAAAATGCGTGGGTGCGTAGGGCACAGCAAAGGCGAATCGAACTGGCCAAACTATCGCAAAACATAGTTGCGAATTGGTATTTGTTCACTTATTTTTGCCGGCGCTGGCAGTCCATATGGAATGCATAGATTGCTTCATTACAAATTCAAAACATAAAGCTGTCAGGAAGGAAGGAGGACATTTGTATGTCCCGGCAATCCGTTCATTGTTCGATTCTAGTCCTTTCGGGGCCGTCACTGGGCGATTTCCCACTAAGCCCGCCGATGCCAAATTGAAATTGAAACACAGCGCGCAACATTTTCATTTCGGTTTCAATTTGTTTGTCTAAAACCTTAAAAAAAAAAATAAAACGGGCGGCTTAATGGAAAACAAAAGGCCGAGGCGCGAAATGCACAAAATCAAATGGCAAACAGAAAGCTCTCTAAGACCTCAACCCCCCCCCCCCCCCCCCCCCCCAAAAAAAAAAACCAAATAAAAAAAATAAATAAATAAAATGAATATCAAAATTAGAGAGTTGCAGGCGGATTCACCTCAACTGGAACAAAAGTGCGGGCATAATTTGCATCTCGCGGCGACATCGAAAGGAGTAAGCAAATAAATAAATCCAGCTTAATGTCACAATCAATCCGAGAGGACGAGATCTGAAATCCGAACCCCTATTAGTGCGCATTTAGCTGTTCATTTGAAAGTTTTACTTTTGCGCGCTGGACCGTTAAATCGGGCACAACAAACAGGGGCAGCGATATAGCGCTGAAATCAGGACTGGCAGGACTCGCAGGACTCGGAGAAATCGCAGGACCTCAGCTGCTGCCCCTCAAACGCAGTGACATGTATAATTTTAATCCAGCTGTAACATAAGTTTTTGATTTGACAAATCCTCGAACAATACGAAACTATTTGACAGAAATTGAACTCCCGAAGGCCATGAGGGTGGCATTGGGATTTGCATGTGCCAAGCGATTGCACTGGGAGAAACTGTGAAATAGCTTAAATTAAAATACAAAACATTTTACATTTGAGTCTGAACTTTGTTGGGCACTTAATTCATTTGCCCAACGTGTAATACTAGTCTATCCAATTTATGCAATGACCGCAAATTTAAAAACACTAAACAGTTTTAGATAAGGTTATTTGTTTGGTTGGCAAATGATTAAGTTTATTTTAAGTTAAAATTTAAATATATTTCAATTTATATTGAATGCTTCTTGAATTGTATGAAGTTAATATTTTGTGATATTGTTAATTTTTTTTTTTGATTAATTATACTAGCATTAGTGTAACATTTGTTGAATAGCTTGTTAAATAGCTTGAAGATTAAATTATAAATTTCATATAGTTACTATAATTGTGTTTACCAATCAACTCAGTTACAGTGTACGCAAATATCGGGCCAGCCTCAAAGGGTGTCTCTCTAGCTCTCAAAAAAAAAGCGAAAAATAGAAGAATGTATCTGAAGGGGGTTGCATCATAAATATCTCAACATTAACATTAATTGCACTCGATGTCCTCTTGTGTGGGCCCACACAAGAGGTCCTGCATCCTGAGAAATCGAACAAATGCTTCTCCCCTTTATTTTCCCTACATATACCGATATATATATAATTCTTTTTTTTTTTCTGTTTTTTGGGATGTTTGGGGTGGCCACAATGGTTTGCAACTTGCTGGTTTGCTTTTTCCGAGTCTGTGTCTCCTGCTGGATTTCAATAATGAAGCGGGGTTGTGGGTGGTGCCGCGTGGGGTTGGTTGGCATTGCCAGTGCGGAATGGCGGCAGAGGAAATCAAAGGTCCGGTGGGTGGGGCAATTTAAGAGGAGGCAGCTGCACCACTTGCCCCGGGGTTGATTGACCCACCCCCGCTGCTTCTGCCACTGCCACTGCCGCTGCCTCTGCCGCTGCCTCTGCCCGAAAAACTAATAAGTTGGCGCATTAATTGGCTTACAAGGCATTCCCCGCATTTTTCGGCCAACATTGCCCTGACTCCTGACCCAAAACAAAAAAAGAAAAAAAACCAAAAACCAAAAACCGGAAAGAGAACGCTTGGAGTTGGGGGTCTTAAATGGCTCATCAGGTTGCCCTCGAGTCCTTGGATGAGTCACTCTTCCATATATATCCCCTCTCGCACTGATCCTCTTAGCCAAAGAATGTGTGAAATGAGGATCTTTTGTGCCAATTTAAGGCTCTTAAATCTGTCACAAAATATCCTGGCGAATTTCTAAGGAGCTGGGAAAATTAAATTTGTTCTGGGCTACAAGGATAATTCAATTTATGTAAGCCGCTGCCTTTTTTCCATATTTTCTTTTGCACAATTTGCTGAACGGGAAACCGCGACAGGAAGCACCGACAAAAAATGAAAGGAAATAATAAGGACCTTGACTTGAGTGACTTTTTTCGGGGGTGGCCATGAAGTAGTGCACTCAATCATTTATCAAACCCGCGTCCAAATTCAAATTAAAGCGCAATTGCAGTCTTTTTTTTTTTTTTTGGCTTGTAGAGGATCCTGTCATTAACAATGGGCCCTGACAAGTGAGTAACAACAACAGGGTCCACCCTAACCACCCCAGAACGGCGTTATCCTACGCCTCATTTGAGTGACATATGCGTTTTGGCATCCCCCTGCCGTCCCTTTGTCCTTCGTCCTTCCGCTCTTCAGCTTTTTTTAATGAGTTCAACGTGTGTTTTTGTTGGCCCAGAACATACAGTGGTGGTAGAATAAATAGGTTATTTTCTTGGCATTTAAAAAATAATATCTATTATTATTGTGATTTCAAATTAATACAATAAAAGGTCAATTGCAAAAAAGGTAACAGCTTAAAATATTTAGTTAACTTACTATATGTACATTTGAAATGGATTTATAATTTGGTTTATTTAACATATAGGTATTTAATATGCCTACCTACAATTTGTATTTATTATTTTAATTTTTTCTAAACTTATTCTTAATGACTTTAATTATTTTTCTATATAAGTGCCTAACTGTTGCTATACATTTATCCGCTGTTGTTAGAGCACCCACCGCAGGTCCTTTGTTGATGTTTTGGGCTCTTAGCTTTCTTTCTTTCTTTATCCTTTTTTTTTTTTGTTGATGCCCGGTTTCGGTTTTATTTTTTAATATTTGCGGTTGTCGCTGTTGTTAAGCCATCGAGGCATCAACTTGAGTTCAATTAAAATCCACATCAAACAATGGCCAGGCACGTAGAAACTACTTCAGGAATCGTCCGACAATCGGGGGTTGTTGAGCGAGATATATATACGCATACATTTATATATAGACATTCAGGACTCGTGTCCTGGCTTAAGTCCCATTTTTTGCCCCCTTTCTTTCGGCGAGAAGAACACGTGTCCACGCAAAACTTGTTGCCCTACAAGTCGTTGCTTTTCGCTTTTCGGTTTTCGGTTTTGGGTGTTTGGGTTTTCGGTATTTGGTCCTTTTATTCCCGGACTCATTTATCCATATGACGCGATTCGCACGCGATGCCCGAAAAGTGTTTGCCCTTAAGTTCAAAATCATGTCCTTTTGCAATGCCCTCGAAAATCGGGCATCGAAAGCTCCGCCGCCTTGGAAATCCCTGTGCGTGCTGATTAACCCAATAACCCATCCACATGTGGGTGGTTGCTTTTGGGTGGTGCATATGCGGTTATTGCGGCCTGCGTCAGGGTTAAGCCTACGCAATATTAAAGTGATTGCTGTGGGGTGTGGGGTTAAGTTAAGTGAAGTTCAGATCGCGAAAGATTTGATTTTGATAAGGAAGAACACAAGTGGGGGAAACGAAAATCATGTCTTTGAAGTGCGGAAAAATGAACCCCATGCGAGAGGACCGAACAAAGCGAAAAGGCGGGGAAATTAGAAAAAGTTATCTTAAAACGCAATATTCCGTACAGTAGAAAGTACGTTCTTTGCATTATAAATGCTTAATATTAATCAACGTTATTTATAATAATTAAGGCATAGTGAGGAATATTTTATTATGAATAATATTTTCAGGAATGTCTATAGCCTTTATTTTAAAATTAAAATGTATTAATTTCTTGTATTATTCAAATGTAGTTGTGGTATATATAGAAATAAAAATGTTATGAGTATGGTAATAGTTTAGTCATGTTTATAAATAAGACTTTATCGAATATTAATTCTACATAAAATGTAGTAATTTCTTGTATTATTAAAATTTCGTTGTGGTATATATATAGAAACAAAATTGTTATGATAATGGTCATAAATTATGGATATTGCTAATTATTACTCACGGCTACTTTTTTTTATGAATTCATTGAATTTTAGATTTAATGGCATTACAAGTCAGCAAATTATAATTATGCTGTTTTTTTTATTACAAAAAGATCTGTAGTATAATATATTGATTTTTAAAAATTATTCTATATTTGGATTTGGAAGTTGTTCTTTTAATGCAGCGACAACTTAAATACATTTGGTCTAGAGTAAAAAAAAACCATAAAATTAGTAAAACACGCCCGTCGAATGGAAGTAAACAAGATGGTAGCCCTCACATTCTTGGATACCATCAAAGAGCTGCGCAGTGTGATATAATTAAATGGGCATTGGTTACGCCCCCGGCCACGAAGCACCCACTTTCACTATGGCCATACTTTTTGGGCACCACCCAGACCAGCGAAACCTGATGACAATATTATTGTTAAATTGCAAAGCGCACAAATCAAATTAACAACGCGTCCTGCACCGCAGAAAAATGGTTGGCCGATGTCGTTGGCAACCACAGTGGCGCAGGCGAGTCTGCAGGCCATCCCCGAAAAGGCGAAAAGAAAAAGGGCCAAAAGGGATACCCACCCAACCGAATAGATCCCGGATCCCGAAAACAGCCACCCAGTCAAACAGTCAGAAGGAAGAGCTCCCCAACCACCCAGCCCACAAGGCCGTTCCACCCGCCATCCAACCGCCCAGCAACCCACCTCCCACCTCCCAGCAACCACCCAACCACCAGCTGTGACCCGACGGCGTTTATGACGCACAAGTGTGACACTTCCCTTCAGGCACAGTGGGTCAACAGTGGGTAAAGTGGTTGTATAAAGGGCATACATATTTCAACAAAATACAATACAATTTAAATACACAAACTAACACAAATTTAGTGATTTATTAACCTTTAAAAACACAAAACTATTTCCTAGCACTAGAAAGTCGTAAAACCTAGGAAATAATATTTAAAAGATAAAAGCAAATGCATGTTTTATGCATTATTTATTAATAATTTTAGTTTAATTTAAATGCATTCCAAAAAACGTTGTATCAACCAGTATAATAATAAATTGATTTTTATAGTTGTTAGTGCAATTGTGATACATAAAAAATAAAATATTAATAATGGGATTAATTAAAATCCTAGTTCTAAATTTGTAATCACTAAAATGTAAGCTGTTAGCCATATAAGTAAAGTTTTTTTTATTGTTTTCTTAGCTTATTGGCCCACTAACAAATTATTAATGGCATTAAGAAAATAGGAGGCATTTCTTTAAATAATTGTTTGAAAGCATGAGAATAGTTGTTTTGTTCATTAAAATAAGAAACAATTAATGAATATATGATAAATTAATGAATAGTAACTCATCTTACTTTAAAGAATTTGTTGCCCACTGTATCCTTAGATTTTCGAAGAAACCTAGTGTTAATATGGAAAAAAGAAGCAGTCTGCCTGTTTTTAGCTCAGTGTATGACAACAAGAACGGAGAACAACGAACAGCATGAATAAATGAAAGCAGAAAATCAGTTGATTTTAATATGAAATTTCACGCTACCTCTCTCTCTTTTTTATGCTCACCGAAAAAAAAGAAGGGAAAACGCAGTTTAATTGAAAATTATCGCAACATGGTTGTCACGCAATTATTTCACGTTATCACCAAACCGAAAAAAAAAACGAAAAGAACGAACCGAAGGGTGGAAACTCTGGTGGGGCAGCTATTTGCTGAGATATCATTTATATCCCGGGCGTTGCGAATTTTCCAAAACAAGTGCAGAGGGGGAAACCACCACCAGCACCACCAAAAACCACCGAACCACCGAACCACCGTAGGCCACCTGTGTCACACGCACAATGTATCTCTTTTCGGCCGAAGATACATTTGTATATTTTGCCTTGCGTTGCGTTGCCATAGCGTGAAATTTTAATTGCCCAAAAAATCAGAAGACTTTCGCAATCGAAAATTGTAATGTCAGAGGGTCAGAGGGATCAAAGGTCAAGCTGTCGATTGGCATTGGGTCAATTTATATAGTTGAGAAAGTAATGGAATATCACACATTAATTTCTGTTTTACTTTATGATATATTTTGCATCTGTTAATTTTAAAAATTGTATTATAGTTTATATTATTTTTACATTAAAATTGATTAATATATTTAAAAAATATAATAATAAAAAATAATAATAAATAAAGTAAATAAAAAAGGAACTATATAATACTATTTGCTTAGAAACGTAGTAATTTCTATGTTTTGGCAGCTGCATTTTGGTAATAAGCACCTACTTTGTTACCTTAAATACTCAACCTTATCCTAATTGCTCTATTAAAATTAGAAAAAAGTAAGCAGACAACTCAATTGACCAAGTCAGAAACGAGTTGAGGTCTCGGAACAAAAACAGGATCAACCCTAATCCGTGCTGCAGTCAACTAATTGACTTATTGAGGGCCTCATTAACCCAGGCCAACCTGTACAGGTCCCGCTCCACGCCAGTACACCCCCGATTATTTCACAAAAAAAAAATAAAAAGAAAAATAAACTAAAAAGGGAAACGCTAAACGATGAATAGAACTCAGAACCAGGGGCACATTAATCAATTCCAATCAAACAATGAGCGATTCAGTTGAACTCGAAATGTTTTCCGTAAACAATGAGGATCTGGCCATCAATGAAAGTGAACAGGTTGGGAACCTGGCAACTGAGAAACGAGAAATAAAAACCGAGAAACAAGAAATGAGAATCGAGAATCGAGAACTGAGAACTGAGAAACGAGAACTGAGAAATCGCTTAGGACAATGGAGAGGAAATGGTCAGGATCATGGGGTGTGTGTTGTTGGCTCAATCAATGCCAGTTAAACAAGTGTTATGAATGATTTGATGTTTTCATTTGTCCCCGCGTTTTTTTATTTGATTTTTTCTTTTTAGGAAACCAAAACCCCAGCAAACCGCACAAAGGCGAGAGTGAAAAATCCCCGATAATAGTTTAGATTTCACTTTCAGGGCTCTCGGCAGACGAACTGGCACCGTCGACGACCGCAGTCGGTACACAGATATGTGACATGATTTATGAGGATTCAGGGATCCACACATTTATTTTTTTCCAGCTCCCAAAACTCGCGCTTTGTCCTGACCACGGATTTGTGTAAGAAATGCTGAAAAATGTTTCAATAAACTGTCGCAGGTTCGGCTGCTCAATAGGTGGTCGTTTTTAAAAAGTCTTTATCTCATAACCGGTTGACGGGATTTGAAAATTCAGAGCCATATTAGAGATGGTTAGAGGTTATTTAAGCACTGAAAACCAATTTATACATTATGTTTACATATGCAATTTCAATACTAATATATTATTTTATTTTAAATTTTATATCAGAGATCTTGTAACATAATAAATACAGTTTTGTTTATTTCTACACTGTTGGCTTTTATATATAAATCGTAATTATTCTACTATACTAATGTAAGTAGAATAAAGCATTAGTATCGTTTAATATTATATTAATTAATTTATATTAAATTTAATATATTTATAGTTTGTAATTTGCTCTTTTCTTTTTTTAAATTTAGTTTTCTCCATTTATAATGATTTTCAAATGTCCTTACAAATGAAATGTATTTTTTTAACGCATGGGTACCTCTGAGGTTATTTTGTTGTCCATTTCCCTAAGGTCCAGTTTGTATGCTGTAAGATTTATCCACAATTAGTTATTAGCTCAATCTGCTCCCCATTTTTTATTCCATTTCCCACTGACCTTTTTCCCTGATTTTTTTTTGGGGCGTGAATCTTGGGGGGAAAACAAATAACAAACAAGGAACAGACGGTGAAAAGTGGCAAATTTTCAAACAAATTTAATTTCCGGCATTGGGTCAGATAGATTGGCAAACATCATTTATCATCGTGGGTCGAATCGAAGGAGCAGGTACAAATACAGACAGTTTTACCACAATGGGGAGAATTCCCAACTACTTTCCTTTTTTTCTTTTCTTACACTTTTTTAATGATTTTTTTTCCACGTAAATTTAATCATCAAAAGAGCTATTTATTGAACTACAATGTTCATTCGAAATTGATGCACAAAAAGTTTTTAAAATGGATTTTTTTGGACTACTTCTTTATTTATATACCATTTAAAAAATAGGCCAACATAAAAAAACCTCTTAAAATTACTTCTATTTTATCATAAGACCTTAAACAAATTTCCTTTAAAAATATAGCTAGTTTTGTCCTCGCCTTTTAATGCTTGTATCTCAAAGTAAAGTATTAATTTTAGAGCCATGATCTTTATGCATAGTTTTCCTAAGTTTTCCCCGAAAACCAAAAAGGCTGCGGCTGTAAAAAAGGATTTTGGAAAACGCAAAAAGAGTGAGAGTGGCCGCCGCGTGTGGGAAGCGTGTGTTCATTTCGACCAGGTAAATTGTCCTTGACTCCCGGGCATTGCATAAAATTTGCTAAGCGGCCACAGGTAGTCCTGCCTACGGATGACTCAACCGAATGCAACCCGCAGAAACCTCAGAAGGTTACCGAGAAAGGGAAACATACACGCACACCGTAGAGTATCTTGTCTTTAGCCTTTTGTATATATTTTACAGGGTTTTGTAATTGCTGGCAATTTGGTTATTCATCGGAATCGCTGTTGTTGGCTGGCTTGGGCGAGGTCCTCGGCTTGCGACCTTTTCGAAGGAGCTTGGAAGTGGCGTGGGCCCTGGGCGAAGGGGGGTGATAGGGAGCCGCCTTGCCCGGGGATGACTCTTCCTCGAGGACCTCCTCGCCATCGCCATCGATGAAGCCCGAGTGTCCCGTCTTGCGCTGCGGTGCCTGGGTCACGATCCTCTTGCCCTCGCCCGTCCAGTAGACCCCCTCGATCTCGCCATCCCGCATTCTGTCGTAGACATCTACGACTTCTTCGGACTCCTGGGCACCGGGTTGCCTGCCCTCCGTCGCCTCCTCAGTCTCCATTTCAGCTGCTGTTTCCGGCTGCTCGGTGTTCCCCGATCTTCCCTCCGAGTCCTGGCCGGAACTCATCCGCACTGTCCGCATTTCGTCGAGCTCCTCATCGGTCAGATCCTCCACTCCTGTGGCCGTCGTGTAGGGATGCTCCTCGTCCTCCTTGTGCTGGACATCCTCCTCTCGATTCTCCTGGGTTTCCTGCAGGGCTTCGCGTAACTCCTTCAGCTGCCTGCCCAAGCGCTGGCGAAACTCCTCGTCCTCCTCGGCATTGAAATGCACGCTGCGATCCTGATCCCCAACCAGCATTGGCAGGAATCTGGGTGGAACAGGACGACCGCCCAATAGATTGAGGCGACCGTTCATCAGTCTTCCCAGAAGATCCAGGCAACGACTCTTCAACTCAGGAGCCGCCGCCAGGATCTCATCCACAAAGAAGACCTTCTGGTGAAGGGACTTCAATGGGCTAAACAGGACCAGAGCCCTCGAAACGCCACTCTTGAAAATCGATCGTTGCATATTTGAAAGGGTTATGGGTTCTTTCTACTAGCTTTCCTCCTTTTTTTGCTTGTTTTACAGAATTCTCCTTTTTTTTTATTTTTTTTGTTTAGATTGGCACGGTAAAATTTATCTATTGCTTTGTCGGTTTCAACTAAAAATTTTTGTGTGAAAAATTGATTTTTATTTGTTGAAAAACGGAAACTTGTGAGACCAAAAATTGTTGTTTGTTGTTTAGGGTCGGGGTCCGGCCAACGACTGAGGATCTGGGGTCAGGCCCATGCTTATAGACCCCAAAATGCTCTGGCAGCTGACTTTTAATGCAGCACCTACTAGTGGAATGCCCAGCCTGCTGCTTTTTTTTTTCCCAAATCTCATAAAACAATTGACTTTCTAACCGTTTCGCAAATAATAATAAAAATAGGGAGGAAAAAATGGGTATTTTCCGTGGAATAAGCAAAAAAAAAAAAAAAGAAAAACAAAAAGGACAAGGGTAAAATAAAAAGGATTTGCTGGGGTTAGAATTCGCGCGAAATTGCATCTTTTATGACGCAGGGTTAGGGCTAGGGTTACGTGCTATATAACCCTAGCCCTAAAAACTGCTACCTGCCACGCCCCCCGCCCCCTGGCTAATTATGTCATTTGGCGTAAGTCAAGGCTGGAAAGTCAATTGCGGAAAATGGGTAAAAATGCCATAAAAATGGTTGGGTAAAAAATCCATAAATTTTTGGAGGGGGTAGAAGAGCTGCAACTGCAACTGAATTTGTCATCTCAAAAACCCACGTCATGTATAGGGTGTGAAATGTCACAGACGCACATAGATCATATCGCAAAAAAAGTTATTGAACTTAGGATAGGAAAAAAAGGGGCATTTATAAATCAATAACAATTTCATTTATTTAATATACCTTTTAGAAAAATCTTGTTGCTATTTATATGTTCAATTAATATTTAATCTAAGAAATATTTTTAAAAATATAATCAAGTTAACTTAATTTCTAGTGTACTCTCCATTTAATACAAATTTGACGAATACTTTTTAATTTGGTTAAAATGTATTTACCATCTTAAGATTAATTACACTAAAAAAACAATAAGAGAAAAACATAATAAGCAAAAAATAAAGCAATACCATTATTTAAACATTACATTGCTTTATAAAAACAAACATTTTTTTATTGAAATTGATTGAAATTGACTGACTTTCGCTCTAATTTTGAGTTTATCTCTTAGAAAGAAAGCTTAGCAATTCTTTTTCTGTATTCTGCTCTTAACAATACATATTTATAAACTGTAGTAGCTCAAAACTAAACGTATTCTCAATTTTAGAGGGCCTCCAACTCCTTGCTGGGCTCATAAAAAATTCGCGCAAATACATTTTTGAGGTACTCGGCGTTCCATCCCGACCTTTAACCCCTGTTCCACCCGTTTCTCCGCCAACATGTTGTCTTCAGTGTCCAGGACAATTTGCCTGCAATATTGCGTTGACAGCCACGAGAAATAATAGCCCAACAATTTATACAATTTATGAGTTTGTGTGCCACATCGGCGGCAGGGGATTTTGGGCCATGGCAAGGGTTACCAAAAAAATGTGTGTAGCATACTTAAGCGGGCGTCGGTGGGTGGGTGGTGGTGGATCGAATCGAATGCCACATTGTGCAAAAAAAAAAATAAATTGGCAACAAAAAAATAACATACAGAAATCACAGTCGAAAATCATAAATTCGGCATGTCTAATGACAATTTGCAGCTCCACATGAGGGGTAAAATAAAATGTTGAGAGACTGTTTTTATCGTTTTTGATTTTTTGATGTTGCGCCCTTTTATGTGAGCGCATAAAAGTCATTTGTTCTTTGGTCTAAGGTTTTCAGTATTCGGGAATCCGGGTTTTCACAACATGGCGACGCCATGAACCGCAGACCAATTTGGAAATGACGCAGTCCCCTTGCCCAACATTTTGAAACTCCCCTCGACAAACCTTGTTTTTTTTTTATTGAGCAAATTAAGTTGATATTTGCCACTTGTAAGAACAAGGTTTTGTTAGCTATCAACAAATTTGTTCCGAATAAAATATATTTAGATAGATAAATATTTTTATCACATTTTTGATACACAGCAATTAATGTAAAAGTATTGAAATCAAGAATGTTAAATATACACATTGTTTTAAGTTATAATTAAATGCAGCAAGGTAATTATTTAATAATTCATGTGTGAGCATAGAGTTCTAGCATAGTTTTGATTTTGGGTTATTCTTTAATTTAATTGTTAAATTTGTTTATGCTGTTTTTGAATCTAAAACGTTGAATTTCAGTTGTTTCTGTGTATATAATTAAAAGTCAATTTTTGGAGACTAGGAACCTGGGATACTAAACTGGTTATTAGTTGCGATTTCGTGGCTTAGTTGCAATTTTTGTAAATCAAAGGCAAGTTTCAAGAAATTTATTGATTACGGAATATAAGCCCTAAGATCAATTTTAACAAAGCTTATTGACAAATGTGCAAATGTTTTTAATGAAAAATAACAAAATGTTGGAAAATGAAAGTGTGTAAATCTCGTTTCAATAAAAATGGGATGTTTAGTAATAATACGTAAGGCTTAAAATGCCCTAGAATATATGTATATCCTGGCAGCTGGCGGAGGTCCTTTTGGGACATTTATGAGGCCGACGGCTGGCCGATGCCAGACGCATCCGCAGTATAAATCAAACCCGTCCGAGGATCCCTCATACACACTGTTGAGATCCCATTGTGGACTGGGATTGGCGGTGGAGATGGATAAATGGAGAACTGGAGAACTGGAGAACTGTGAACTGGAGATGAGCCATCTACTCGGCCATAACTCATCCGCCGGAGCTGTTGGCCACCGAAAATGAAGCAATCAGCCCTGGGTAATTGTTGTTTGGCATTTGGCCGATGATGTCACCGCACAGGGAGAGCCGGGCATTGTCGTTTCCACTTCCTGGCCAGCCCATTGTCTCCTTCGAGACGTTTTACGATTGTTTACTGCTGTTTCTAGCCTCTGTTCTCTGTCCTCTGGCTTCTGAGTTCTAACTTCTGGCCTCTGGCTTCAATCAAATGGCCAACAAAGCCCCCATTCCGGCAAAGCGAAACCCAAACACCAACCGAAATACGAACCGAGCCCATTGTGGCCAGGGCACTTTGGGCCATTCAGCAGCTCGTGGGTGTTCCGATTTCCCAGCACCCCACTTCTTAGCGCATTTAAGTCCCCGATAAATACGCATTTGATTTGGGTGCCCATCAGGACAGCAGATAATAGAAATCGAATCGGATCGAATCGAGTCGGGGTCCAGCTTATTAAATCAACCCTTTTTTGGCCGGAGTCCCTTGTTTACCCAAACTATTAGCTGCAAGCTGGCGGGGATTTGCGGCCACTGGCCATTGAAAGTTTGACCCGTGCGGAGGGGGCAAAAAAGGGAGCAACCAGCGAAAACAAAACAAAATTTAGTTACATTCACGAAAATACAAATACTCTTTTTTTTTAGAGATTAAAAAAAAAATATTTAAGTACCTCTATACCAAATTATTAAAATAAAGTTAGACTTTGAACGACAACCCTATTATATATCAATATAATTTTTAAGTATATAATATTATATCGTTTATTTGATACATTTTTGCATTTATAAACAATTAAGTCTTTTAACTCTGGTCTACAAAAAGTATAAAAT
Organism: Drosophila gunungcola; assembly: GCF_025200985.1. Taxonomy (NCBI): domain Eukaryota; kingdom Metazoa; phylum Arthropoda; class Insecta; order Diptera; family Drosophilidae; genus Drosophila; species Drosophila gunungcola. Next base: position 253,022 of record NW_026453227.1, on the reverse strand, counting down.
GAATCGTTTATTTAATACTTGTTTTCATTTATTAACAGTTAAAACTCTTTTAACTCTACAGTATAAATTGCACTAAAATAGGTAAAAAAAATAGTTGTTTTTTTTTAATAAAATTCACCAACAAGTATAATTTACTGTCTTTATTAATAAGGGTTAATAATAAAAATGGAAGAATTCGCATTTGCTGTTAATTACATCAATATGATACTATATAATTAACCCTTAATATACTTCGTAAACATATTCGTTATTGTTTTAGTAAAAAGATAACAAAAAATATAGATAAAACTGAATTGTTTGCTTACTTTATATTTTGTTTATTTTTTTACACAAACTAAAAAGGAAAACAGAAAACCCCATAGGCAGCGTATCACTTCAGAGAGTGACATAAAAATAAGCATAAAACTAAATGTGCCACATTGAGGAATGGACGAGAAGTTGGACCCAAGGGGTTAAGGACGGGTCAGTGTGAGGCGTTTAAGTTGATTTCGTTTTGAATGTTTATTTTATTGCGTGGAAAATGACGCCAACGTGGCCAAGAAATGGTGACTGCTCTCCGGCTGCCTGTTTTGCCCCATTTTGTCCCATTTTGGCCATTCCCATTTTGGCCATGGCTAGGTGGACTTGGCGTGGACTTGGCTCCAGTCGCTTTTATGGCCGACGATTGTATCGCGAATTTCGTACGCAATAAAATTCAAATATACTTGCGATAAAAATCAAATCTTGTTGGACATTCGAGGCCCCATTCCACCGATTTTGCGACCCAATTGGGAGTATCCCATTGCGGCTGTTACGGGTTTCAATTTTCCCTTACTGCCGGCGATTCGGTTTTATTGGGTCTCCATCTGGGCGCAAATAGATTAAATTAACAGCGTATAAGATAATGGGAAAGGAGTCGAATGAGCCAGGAAATCTAGCCACCTGAATTTACTATACTACTCCAGTCACTGAAATGTATTTATAAAGATAAATATGTTTTAGAGATATATATCTCTCTATATAATAATAAAAACTAATAAAATGCTTGCAGTTTTTCAATGTTTTATTGTTGACTTTGTTTAGGTTCACTTTGGCTAAATTTGTTACCAACATGTTAAGTTGGTTTTTGATAAGTAATATATGCTTGAATTTCCAATAAATTTTGTCATTTTGCGGTAATAAGACATTTTTATTGCTCTTTAATTATTTGTGAAATATATATAAATATATATTTTTATTTAAAGCCAAATAATGTTACATTTTTGCCTATAAAATGGAATGGAAGATGCCTTAAAATAAAAGACTTATTACATTTCGTTTTATCACAATATTTTAATATAAAAAATTTTAATTTTAATTGCTCAAAAATGTTTCAAACCCCAAAAAGGTGTTTTTTCTTGTAAGGTGAAAAAGTTGAAAAATCAATTTTCCCTGTTTTGGTGACAATTTAAAAAGAATCGAAACTGTCTGAAAAAATTCCAAGAAAGTGACCAACTGCGGTTAGTGATAGGCCGTCAATCTCATTTTCAGTTTCAGGTTCAGGCTTGAGTTCAACTACGACTTGGATTTAGACTTGGAATCGGAGGTACAGATACTAATGAAGTGCTCGCTGGTCCTCCAGTGGTATCCGTATCTGTAACTGAGCCCCCGGGGCGTTGTCGGATGCATTTGGCAAATAAAACACCTACCGACAAGCCAGATATACGCAGATATGTGCAGATATGGGAGGGGGATGTGCCCAGCGTGCCGTCCACACAAAAGGACAACCGGCCGACTCGACTGCAACTGCTGATGCTGATTTTGCTGCTGCCAAGGATGAAAAAGGATGGCCGAACAGTAGGAGCCCAGACCAGACCAGACCAGACCGAAGCAGACTAGACCAAAACCAGACCAGCCCGTCTCGAGAACTGCAGCTCGGCAGCTCTGCAGCTCCGAATCGAGAACTGCAGGGCAATTAGAACATTATCAGGCGGCAATAATCGGCTCGTTTGCACCCAAGTGTCGTCCTGTCGTAATAATAAAAGGACCTCTCTCCATCTCGTGGGGCAGTGGTAAAAACAACAGGACATCAACATCTACATCTCCGTCTGTTTCTGCCTCTGTCTCTGTCTCTGTGCCTGTCCCTGTTCCATATCCATATCCATTTCCATTTCTGTTTTCCATTTTCCATTTTCGAAAACGAAAACCCAGATAGGCAGGCGACAATGTCGGCGGCGACAGTCGGGCATCAAAGTCGATTATCACAATTTTCGGGATTTGCCTTAAATCACGCACCAGCAGTCGGAAACAACTCAATTAAAATTCCAGGAATGTAGCGCAACGGCCCTAGTGTCCTTTTTCCAGGCGGTTTTTGTGGTTTCTGATGTGGCCCCTGCTCCTTCTCCTGCTCCTGCTAATCCGTTAAATTAATGATAATGCGCGCAGCAAACTCGTAAATATCGTAGGGTCAGCCTTGTTGACCATTGTCGTGGCTGCTGTCGTGGCTGAAGATTCCGAAAAACCGCCTCATCTAGGCCCTAAATTCCACTCACACATGCGGGGATATTTGGGGGGATTTTCTCTGGGCCAATCCTGGGGATTAGCTTAACTGTTTAGGAAGTGCAGCTAAAAACTACTTGAAGGACAGGAAGCCACTGTAGAAACTTAAACTTTGAACATTCGATTTTCTTAAAAACTAATTAGTTGACCAATTTTTGATAAGTTTTGCAAAAATTTAAAAAATTGAAAATTTTTAACAGAGAATGTCAATTGATTGCCAATTTAATGACGAATTCACCGATGTATGACGTGTTTTTGGAGACTTCTCAAAAATAAACAAATTCTACAGAGTCCTTTTGTTGTAACTTGGCCAAAACTAGACGTACTTCCACAAAAGCGAATGTTTTGTATAGCTGGCCACCTATATTACACATCCACAATCGGGTTATAAAAATAAATTTAGTTTGATGTAAAAACCGATTTTTAGAAATCCATTTTTTTAAAAAATAATTTGTTTGACCAATTTTTTTGCATCTTTGATAATTTACATCATCATTTTTTGCAGAACTTTGAAAATCTGAAATTTTAACTGTGAATGCCATTCGATTGGAAATTTTATTACGAATTCAACGGTGTATGACATTCCAACATTTGACTATTATTTCCCAGGGTTTTGACACAAAAACCAAGTTTTTAATGTGTTTTTTGGACTTTTTGGCGATTTTTCAAACAACATTATTTCTGAAGAGTCATTTTGCTGTAACTTTTCCAAAATAAGACCCAAAGTCAAAAGAGTTGCTATTTTAAACAGCTGGCAACCAATACCATCCATCCCTGATCGATTGAAAAAAATTAATTAAGTTTTGACAAAAAAAACAGAATTTTAAAAAGGTTTTTTTGAAAAATTTATTTGCGTCAAAATTTCTGACTTTTTTGTAAGGGGGTACATCATAATTTTTGAAGAAATTTGACAATCTTAAAAATTTTAACTGTGATTGTCATTCGATTGGAAATTTTATTACGAATTCAACGGAGTATGACATTCCAACATTTGACCATTATTTCCCAGGGTTTTGACACAAAAACCAAGTTTTTAATGTGTTTTTTTGGGATTTTTGGGGATTTTTCAAACAACATTATTTCTGAAGAGTCCTTTTGCTGTAACTTTTCCAAAATAAGACCCAAAGTCAAAAGAGTTGCTATTTTAAACAGCTGGCAACCTATACCATCCATCCCTGATCGATTGAAAACAATTAATTTTGTTTTGACACAAAAACCAAATTTTGAAAATCGTTTTTTGAAAAATTTATTTGCGTCAAAATTTCTGACTTTTTTGTAAGAAATTTGACAATCTGAAAAAATTTTAAGTGTGAATGCCATTCGATTGGAAATTTTTTTACGAATTCAACGATGTATGACATTCCAACATTTGACCATTATTTCCCAGGGTTTTGACACAAAAACCAAGTTTTTAATGTGTTTTTTGGGATTTTTGGCGATTTTTCAAACAAAATTATTTTCGAAGAGTCTTTTTGCTGTAACTTTTCCAAAATAAGACCCAAAGTCAAAAGAGTTGCTATTTTAAACAGCTGGCAACCTATACCATCCATCCCTGATCGATTGAAAACAATTAATTTTGTTTTGACACAAAAACCGAATTTTGAAAAACGTTTTTTGAAAAATTTATTTTTGTCCAAATTTCTGACTTTTTTGTAAGGGGGTACATCATTATTTTTTTAAAGAAATTTGAAAATCTGAAAAAATTTTAACTGTGAATAGCATTCGATTGCAAATTTTATTACGAATTCAACGGTGTATGACATTCCAACATTTGACCATTATTTCCCAGGGTTTTGACACAAAAACCAAGTTTATAATGTTTTTTTTTTGGTATTTTTGGCGATTTTTCAAGCAATATTATTTCTGAAGAGTCTTTTTGCTGTAGCTTTTCCAAAAAAAGACCCAAAGTCAAAAGAGTTGCTATTTCGAACAGCTGGCAACCTATACCATCCATCTCTGATCAATCGAAAACAATTAATTAAGTTTTGACAAAAAAAAACAGAATTTTAAAAAGTTTTTTTTTTTTAAATTAACATAAGTCCAATTCCTGACTTTTTTGTAAGGGGGTAGATCATCATTTTTTGCAGAAATTTGAAAATCTAAAAAAAATACCATCCATCCCTGATCGATTGAAAACAATTAATTTGTTTTGACACAAAAACCGAATTTTGAAAAACGTTTTTTTGAAAAATTTATTTTTGTCCAAATTTCTGACTTTTTTGTAAGGGGGTACATCATCATTTTTTGCAGAAATTTGAAAATCTGAAAAAATTTTAACTGTGAATGCCATTCGATTGGAAATTTTATAACGAATTCAACGGTGTATGACATTCCAACATTTGACTATTATTTCCCAGGGCTTTGACATAAACACCAAGTTTTTAATGTGTGATCCCTGATCGATTGAAAACAATTAATTAAGTTTTGACAAAAAAACAGAATTTTAAAAAGGTTTTTTTGAAAAATTTATTTGCGTCAAAATTTCTGACTTTTTTGTAAGGGGGTACATCATCATTTTTTGCAGAAATTTGAAAATCTGAAAAAATTTTAACTGTGAATGCCATTCGATTGGAAATTTTATTACGAATTCAACGGTGTATGACTTTCCAACATTTGACTATTATTTCCCAGGGTTTTGACACAAAAACCAAGTTTTTAATGTGTTTTTTGGGATTTTTGGGGATTTTTGGGGATTTTTCAAACAACATTATTTCTGAAGAGTCCTTTTGCTGTAACTTTTCCAAAATAAGACCCAAAGTCAAAAGAGTTGCTATTTTAAACAACTGGCAACAAATACCATCCATCCCTGATCGATTGAAAACAATTAATTAAGTTTTGACAAAAAAAACAGAATTTTAAAAAACGTTTTTTGAAAAAGTTTTTTTTGTCCAAAATTCTGACTTTTTTGTAAGGGGGTACATCATAATATTTTGCAGAAATTTGAAAATCTGAAAAAATTTTAACTGTGAATGCCATTCGATTGGAAATTTTATTGTGAATTCAACGGTGTATGACATTCCAACATTTGACCATTATTTCCCAGGGTTTTGACACAAAAACCAAGTTTTTAATGTGTTTTTTGGGATTTTTAGCGATTTTTCAAACAATATTATTTCTGAAGAGTCTTTTTCCTGTAACTTTTCCAAAATAAGACCCAAAGTCAAAAGAGTTGCTATTTTGAACAGCTGGCAACCAATACCATCCATCCCTGATCGATTGAAAACAATTAATTTAGTTTTGACATAAAAACCGAGTTTTAAAAATCGTTATTTGAAATTTATGTCAAAATTTCGGACTTTTTTGTAATTTTTTGCAAAAATTTGAAAATGAATGAATGCCATTTGATGGGCATTTTAACTACGAATTCGCCGATGTATGACATTCCATCTGGTGACCATTTTTTCCCAAGGTTTTGATACAAAAACCGATATTTTAGGTGTTTTTTTTTTTGGGTTTTTAGAGATTTGACAAATAAAAATTCCTAAAGCGTCCTTTTGCTGTAACTTGGCCAAAATTGGAGCCATATACTACCCATCTACAATGGGTTTAGAGCAATAAATTTGGTTTAAATAAAAAAATACGAATTTTCAAAATAGACTTTTTGAAAAATTAACTTTATGACCAATTATTGCATTTATGATAAGGGAGTACATCATAATTTTTTGCGAAAATTTTAAAACTTAAAAATTTTAAACTGTTAATGCGACTTGATTGGCAAATTTAATGACGAGTTCACCGATGTATGACATTCCGTCTTTTGACCATTACTTCTCAGCGTTTCGATAAAAAAACTGATTTTTTTGGGTGGTTTTTTGGGTTTTTAGAGACTTGTCAAAAATCGAAATCCCAAAAAGAGTTATTTTGTTGTTACTTGGCCAGACTAGACGTACATCCACAAAAGTGACTGTTTTGTATAGCTGGCGACCTATACAACCCCTCAACAATCGGCTTATAAAAATAAATTTAGTTTTGATGTTAAACCCGATTTTTTAAATCCATATTTTCAAAAAATAATTTGTTGACCAATTTTTTGCGTTTTTGATAAGGGGGTACCCCATCATTTTTTTTCGAAAATTTGAAAGACTGAACAAATTGTATCTGTGAATGCCATTCGATTGGCAAATAAGCGACGAATCTTTTGATCATTACTTCTGTGCGTTTTGATAGAAAAACTGATTTTTTTTGTGATTTTTTGGGTTTTTGAAAACAAAATATTTAAAACATAGGAAAAGATTTCTAAAAGTTTACAAGATCTGGATAATTTTTGGCTAATAGATATGCGCAGAGATATTTCTTTCGCCTTGAATATTGACCATTACTTGACCCCCTGAATAGAATTAAAAATGGTTCACACCCAATTGTTTAAAATTATCATGCGATAACAGTTTAGTTTCTAGCGCAATTTTTTTTTGGTGTAAGGAAATCCTAAATTACTAAAAAATATTGTATTTTGATATTGTACTTTTATTTTTGGTTGAGTCTTCCTGACTTTCCAGTTCTTTTTCGTAGAGTCTCGTCCATGCCAGAGTAGTCCGATGTCCTTCGTCCCGTGTTGTTTGTGTCCACGTCCAAATCCCTGCCCCAACCCGAAATTCAGCTGGTGACGAAGGCAATTTGCACTTGAAGGGGTCGTGTTAGCCACTGGGTGACAGGCATTAAATAATTAACCCGCATTCAACATTTATAGGGACACGGGAAATGCGAGGAATGGGATTTGCAGGGTTCAGACAACGTCAAGTAATCCCCAAAAGAAAACATTTAACATTCGTAAGTGGCAATTGAATTAAAAACCAATAATATCAACCAAAAGTAACGAGCGGGAAAAGGGCAGGGGACTGTAAACGGAACATGTGTAGAGATATTTATTTAGCAAACATTGAGAAAATAACAAGAGTAAAACCAGAAGCACGCAGAAAAAATCACGCTGAGAAAAAAAGTGAGACAAGAATCACGTATTAAACTTAACTGAAGCAAAGGTAGCTTCAATATCAAGTCTTTTATAAGATCTTTTGTTGATTTATCTCTATTTTGTACCTTTAAATACGTATGATGGTGGAATTCTACATTTTTGAAAATAAAAAGGGTCGTTTTTTGATAAAAACTAACATAACTATTTGGTATTAATTTAAATTGAGCAGGAATTATTGAAGATCATTTAAATATTAATTGCTGAATATTGCAAAAATGAGACTTAATGATAAAAAACATAAAATGTTGGTATTTAAAGAAACTTTAGGCTTTGGCCCTTGAAATTTTTCCTCTGTGGATGCAAAAAAAGCGAGGAAAATCTATCAGTCGGGGGAAAAGAGTCCGGCGATAATCGAAATGCGAATGGAAAATCAAAGGTGAAAAGATGTGAAAAGCAAATGGAACGTGCACGGGGAGCATTTAACTACCAGCCCACTTTCCGCTTTTCCCATTTCCACGCTTTTCCCGCTTTCCCCCCTTTTCCCGCTTTTCCACCTCCACAACTCATGGGTAAGCCGCTGCTGAGGCACACATGACGTATTGGCAGGCGGTCCCTTGCCCCCATTTTTCCGCTTTTCCGCTTTTCCTGCTCGAAGCGCCGGGGCACTTGAAAGCCCGGGCATATCTTGATTGTTTGCATGTAAATCTGCACAAAATCCCCAAAGTACCCAAGTACCCGAAGTACCCAAAGGAAGAGACAGAGTCCTCGCTCCTCCTCCTGATTTTTCCTTGATGTCCTTGGCGCATCGCATCGCATCGCATCCCATCGCATCGCAATCCCTGGCACAATCGAACCGAATGGAGTCCTGGAGGTGAGCCGAGTTACCTGTGCGCTTACTCCAGGTGTTTTATGTGTTCGTCCTTTGTGACTGAGTCAAGTCGCTGCAGGTGTCTTCTTTCAATGTTCATCCCAGAAAGAACATTCATATTCTTATTTAAAACTACTACTTTAATTTAAAAAATAAGTCAAAGATGTTTGGGACTAATATTCTTAATATAAATCATAATCAAAATACCCTCCCACCCCTGTTAAAAAAATTGATATTTTTTAAATTCGCTACACTTAAAATGCCTATATTAATATTAACATGGTATAAATTCATTATTATTTTTATATATAATGGAATTTTAAAGTTCTTTAAGAAAAAAATATAATACAACTTTTTATATATGAACCACAATGCATAAGCTGAAATAAGCCCCAATTATATTTGAATACCATTTTCTTAAAATAATAAAATACATAATAATTTAAATAAATAATTTCTATTAATGAATAGAACTTAGTCTGTATTAAAAAGATCGTTTTGCTTAGTAATAGCAATAAAGGTAATGCACAAGCTAAAACATGAAGAGAATTCTTAAGTAAGTCGATTATAAAGTTAGATACGATTTTAAAAAAGTTAAACCTAAATTTAAACTGAAACTAGTTAAGTTTATTTACCTACACTAAATTGTAATGATAAAAGGTAGCATAGATTAAAAATTATTTTGTATTATTACATATTTACACAGTTTTAGCTGTCATAAAGATCCTAACAACCGAATCCTTTAGGACTTTCTGTGCGCACCCTTCTTTTTTTCCCACATTGCGTGGCCAATTTTCCGATTTTCTACGATTTTCTGCTGCTCGTTTTGCCCAGTTCTTCAGGCAGTGCTTCCTCTGTTGCCCATTTTCCATTTCCCTGCACTTTTTCATTTTTTTTTTTTTTTGTCGAGCAACTACCTTTGTGGCAGCCACGCCCACTGCATTTATTGGAATTTCACAATAAACAAGCGTTGGAGGTGCAGAGTGCAGAAAAAAAGGATGCGACACTCGTAGGCCAAAGCCAAACCATGGCATTTGTACAAGTTTTTGGTTTGGCTGGGTTCCCTTTTTTCCTTAACCCGTTTTGGTTTCTGTTTCTGTTTTTTTTTTTTTTTTTTTTTTGCAACAGCAGCAAGAGCAGCCCCTAAGGTCCTTTTTTTTTGTTTTCTGCGAAGGATGTAATTAAAAAAGGGCCAGAGCAACAGCATGGTGATGCGGGATTAAAAAAAATGGAGCTCTGGAGCTTGTAAACTTTGCAGCACACTCGAAGTTGCGACAACAGTCGCCTTCTCCACCCCTTTGTGTTTTCTAGACCCCCATTTTAAGAGCCCTTTTTTTACCCCCGCCCCATTTTAACCCCCATTGGGGCTGCCAAATCGATGAGCTGCTCTAACGATATCCATAGCTCAAAGCCAAATCTCGGCACAAACAGGATATACATATGGCTCGGCAGTCAAAGTCAATCCTTGCAGTTTCGAATCCCCAACCAGGATTCACACCCACCCACCCATGTTGTCGATGTGGATCCATCCTCCATCCGCATCCGTTGCGACTTGGGTTTTGTAGTCAAGTCAGCTTCTGTTTTCCCTTTTGGCCACCTCACTCGCCGGATTTGTGTTTTTTGTTCGCCTTTGTTTCTTATCGAGAGTCTCCTTTTTTTTTAGCGGCCATTCTGCCCTGTGATATTGAGCCGGCCAACACTCAAAGCGAAGCCAGTGAGCCGGGGCTTTTCCCGGCCCCATCCCTGATCTGATTTTGCAGCAATTTTGGCCCAGTTGCCGCCTTGACGTATTCGGTTTTAGTGTGATTTGTATGGATGAATGGAGCGATGTGAAAGAGCTCGGGAAAAATCAGAAAAAGCGGGGGTGCTCGCATTGCGATTTCATGCTCAAAAGCGGACTGGCCATCAAACGGAGCTGAAAGTGAAACGCTTGGTCCACGCTTCCCCATTTTCTTACTAGTACCAATCCCAATCCCAATGCCAATCCCAATCCCAATCGCTATCGCAATCCCAATGCCCGACTCGGATTCAGTTTTTGAATGGCCAGCAACAGGAGATGGACTTCTTATTTGAAGACAATAAAAAGGGGAATAGAAATGCCTGGGAAAGGAATGCTGTATCTACATTCTTGGGGTAAATATTATTTCAACAGCGATCTAAGAAGAGGGACGGTTAATAAAAGAGACATTTAAATGCTTACAAACTACAATGGTAAAACGAATTAGTATTAGTAATAGTAATTTATATTTAATTTTTTTGTGTCAAAGATTTATTTATTGAAGCATGGAAAATCAACATATATATTTGGCTTTATTGACAAATGTTAAATTATGTTTAAATTCCATTTTTACTCCAAACGTTTAACGTGCCACGGTTTTTTTATGGCATACAAAAAATTATGTTGTAGAGGCTTTAAATATTTAATAATGGTTATGGTAAAGGTTATATTACCTTTTATAATTTTTACTAAATGGAACACCAATATAATAACTGTTGCAAAAATAAACCTTTTTCAACAATTCAAATTCTTTAATTTTAATGAAAAAAACCAAATGCCACTCTGATCCTTGGCCTTTGATGGCTTGCCTGTGGATTTCCTACTCACTTGCCTGAAGAAACCCTCGTTTTTCCCTCAACATTTTCCATTTCCACCTTCATCTCAGAAATGCGTCGTTTTTTCTTCCGCTCCCAATCGACCAGAGCGTGCAAATCCCAGGGAAATGCAACATTCGTTGCTGATGTTGCTGCTGTTGCTGCCGTTGCTGCTGTTGTGCCGATGATGTTGCTGCTGTTCAGACAATGTTGCTGCTGTTGTTGCAGTCGCTTCCGTTACATGGCGGCTTATGTGTTGCCGGTTGTCGGTTTCTGGTTGTTGGTTGTTATGATTTTCCTTTTTGCCTAGACTTGCGTGTCACCCGTTCCCAAATATATCAAGGGTATTTCAGCTTATGCATTTAAGGCAGTTTCAATTCCATTGAAATATGAAAAATAAAAAAGGAAATATTTGTCACTTGAAAACATTATTTAAATTAAAATATAAAATGGTAATGGGATAGTATAAAATAGTAATTTGATTCAGCACCATTCCAATAACCTTACTCTAAATCAAGAATTGTTTTTGCACTCATTTAAATATTCGCAATGAAGTTGTCACAGGTGAATTCAACAAATTTAATGAGACTTAAAATACAAAATTAGGTTCTTATTTCTATCTTAGTGAATTTAAAATATAACTATATTTTAAACCCATTCAAACTAAGCGATTAATCTTTTAACTGATTGCTGTAAATTATTTCATTATTGCACTTGAGCTCTACTTTTTTATATAATATATCCTATTTAATAATAAATAACGTTTGTAGTTTAACAAATTTCAATTTATTTCTTGAGGACCTTTAGGGCACATGCTTTTTTCTGGAAGTGTACTTTGTGATCTAACAGGCAAAAATATGCCCTATTCATTGAACAATCGACTGCGCTCTGGAGTTTAATGCATCAACCATAATGTAGTGGGTATTTCTGGATCATTTTCGGTTTTTGGGGAGAGGAAAGGGATGCAGTATCACATCCTACTTGTCGAAACGCCCCGAATGTAGGGCGTGGCGGGTCACGAATTGTTTGGCCTTGGGCTTCCGCAGCTCCACCTCGTTGGCCAGCTCCTTGTATTTGTCATTAATGTACTGCAGCCGCGAACTATTTACAGTGTGACGTCGACTTAGCGGATTGTGGATTGCGGGGCGGGGGCGTGGCACCACCGACTGGGGCTCATCTTTATCCTGGTCAACATCCTCGGGACTCGTGGGCGTTTGGCTGCCCTGGAGAAATGGCGCCTTCATGCGTTGCGAATCTGGACAAGGATAATTTAAAAAAAACTGCAACTAGTTTATGAATTCCACCGATTTCTGAATGTATACTAACCATAACACATAGATCGCATTGTCTTTTGACTCTGCAGAGCAGTTTGCATCTTGAAAACCCGCAGCATGTCGCGAAATCACAAAAACCCTTAAGTTTTTGTAGTACCGCGATTGAGATGGATTTGGTTTCAGTTGACTCCCTATTCCCTTGCTGGAAAGTTCGTTTTTTTTTCGGGGGAGTGTAAAAAATGAGTTTGCCAGAAAGTAAAAAGAGCACCGTGAAATGGAATGAAATGAAATGCCTGGCTGTGAGTGGAAAATCAGAGCCTCCTGCATCCAGAAAAACAAACAAAAAAAGAAAAACAAAAAAAAAAAATGACCTGATGGGCATCCATTTCCACTCGCCCCCGCTTTTGCCCATTGCCACGCTTTTTGGCCACCATTTTCCCATTTGCCACCGCCCACCCGCTCTCCGGCCCTTGCATGCATATTTATAGTTCCGCTTGTTGACAAATATCGCGCTCTGTTGACTGACGGAAAATTCATCGGCGGGGCGGGAAAAGTCGGGGAAAAGCGGAAGCTGCACTGATTAGAAACATAGTGTGGTGTCCTCGCTGAAAAACTGCTGGTGATGGCACAAAAAATATCTGGGGGAAAAATCCCGGGACCGACATGCCCACACTCTTCGATTACCTATATATGGCATTTTGTTGGGGATCAAGAGTATTTGGCTATCAAGAACTGCAGGAATATAGAAAATAGAATTATTGGATGAGGGCTGCACTTTGATTTTTGGGAAATTTTATCACTGGAAAATTAAGTTTACGAGTCCACAAAAAATATTCACTATATTATTAGAATATTCATTCAATACATTGTACATTTTATTTTATTGCAGAAAACGTTGATTGAGGTACCAAATTACCCAATAAAATGCATCGTTTTAGTGATAGAACATTTCAAAACTTCTTTTATGTTTACTAATTCTATGGAATAGCTTGCATAAAGGTGACCCAAAAACTGCATATCAAAATGGCACATCTATAAACTTTTGTAATTAAATTTCCAAACAATTTGCTTTAAAATATTGTTTTTTATTGATCACAAATCCAAGATTACAAGGAGTTTAGTTTAGTTTAGTTTAATCAATTAAATTCCGATTTAAAAGTGGCATACCTCTAACCTTTGTGGTTAGATTCTCTGACAATCTGCTTTAAACCCATTTTAGACCCATTTGCAAGTTGGTGACCCAAAAAAGCTCTTTTAAAACTCATAGTTTATTTATTAATAAATTGCGACCCTTTATTTAGTATTTGTTTAATAATAAAATAAATTTACCCAGTATTATTATCCAATCCAGGACTAATATATATAAAGCCAAGTTATAATAAGCACAAATAGATTTCGGTAACCCCAAATCTAACCATTATATTTATGACCTTAATTTTCATATTTTCTTTTATAAATACCTATTGTTTATTCGCTTTTCAACTTTATTACCATTATAAAAAAAATATTCATTTGAGTTGTAAGAACAATCGCATTTTACCGAATCGTAGGTTGTACATGAATGAATAAATATTTTTCCCCAATAAAGAGCATGAATAGTTCGCCGGTTTTGAATTGGGTCTCCTGTGAAAATGCACTTGTCATGGGATTGCACATCCTGGAGAGTCCTTTATCCGTATCCGTATTCCCCTGCTGCAGCTAAACCAATCCAGTGCCATGAATACAAAATGGCTGCATCGATTGGTGAGCTCGAGCCGCATATTTCAGCGATTGAAATATTAATGGGCGGCAATGGATATGAAGAGGATACAAATCCAAATCCGAATCCGAATGCGGATCGGTGGCAGCGCCGGCGCTACACTTGTCTTTGTTCAGCAATTTGTGGCAACAATTGGCACAAAGGGCGGCGCACAATAAAAGCCACCTAAGACTACAGGTTGCACTGGCATGTGTGGATCCGCCTGCGAGTCCGCGTCCAGATTCCGATTTCTGCATTCTTTCTACTGTTTCCCATTTTCTGGCTATTAGCATTTGGATAAGCCGCACTTAGGGCTAATATATGCATATATGGTTTGGCCGGCAAAAAGGATTCGGCAGACTGTTCGTCTGGGATAATCCTTCATCGGGCGATCGTGCAGATCCTTTGTTTTGTGTGTGCCATTGTGCAACCGACACTTGTTCTCGTTGCCCAGTTAATACACAGAGAGCACAGGCAATACACTGCACAAAAGCACACCCGGCCACAAAGGACGTGGCAGGATGCTGAATGCTGGATGCAGAATGCTGAGCTGGATCGATCGATAGCCCTTTGTCCCTTGGCCGAGATCCCTCCGCGATCCACTCAAGATAAATTAGCCCACGAAGTGTGTGTAAGCTTAGCCGGGGGATTAGTTTCGGTTTCGGGGGCCTGAGCAGAGTTCAATTTCCGTGGGCTAAGGTTAGGTAGACGGGCGATCTCAGACGGCGTGTCTTCCGGTTAATAGCTGCCTGGATATGAGGGAATATACTCCTACGCGATGCTAAAAATATATAAACAACAATATGAAAACAAAGTCTGTATCTTAATTTATTTATTTAGCAATTAAAGTGTGTGAAAAAGTAGAAAAGTTTAAACAAAGTTACTGATTTGTTAAAATATAAAAAAATTGGTTAAACAAACATATCTGATTTTATATATTTAGCATTTAAAAAGTATTACAAATTAAAAATAAATAAAATAACTTGCTTAAGTTTGTTCAAACAAAGTTACTGATTGGTAAACAAAAAAATTGTATTTAATAAATTATATGCCACATACAGTAAAGTACTATATAAGCAATAAAAAATTCAAAATGAGTTAATAAATGAGTAAAGATTCAATACCTTTGTCTTATAAGTGCAATTGCATTCTTTTTCAACATAATCAATTTTTGATAAACAAGCGAAGTGCCTTAAAATAATAATATATAATATAATATTTTAATTGGTAAAATATCTTGAGCGTTAAAAAATTAGAACATACTCATTTCTATTTTAAGTACGTACATTATATTATTGGTTTTATGAAAACTAGATGTTAAAGTGTAGCTTAACATTAATGTATTGTATCCATATTTACTGATATAAACATACAAATTTCAACTCACACAAACGAATATGCATTACATTCATCTACCTTTTTTCTAAAACTTTGTAAAATTTCTTTCTAATTTTATTCTTAAAAAACTAAAAGAATACTATAACCCCTTATACTATATACTTAATTATAAAACTATGATATAAATTGTAATATTATGCAAAATGTAAGAATTGACCAATAGCAAACTTGTAGCACTAAAGAAGTTCATCAAATAAATAAAAAAAATACATTTCCTTGATCAATATTTCACCGACTTTGTCTGTTTCTTTCCCAATATCGAGCGGGCAGAACGAAAGCACCGGGCAGCTGAAATTGTGTACATAAAAAATTACAATACAGAAAAGTTTATTACGAGAAATCCATGAAAATCAATGGAATGCGAGTAATAAACAGAGCGAGCGAGGGCAAATGCAGGGCGAAGGGGATTGCAATTATTAAAATAATGTCCACAGGCCATTGAGTTCATAACGCGAATGAGGCCGCAATAAAATAAATAAATGAAGAGGAACTTGTCCTCAAATGAGGCATGCAAATGTCGCCAGGCGAAATAACAAAGGACGTCGACTGCCTGAAAGCTGAACGCTGAACGAGGACGAGGGGTGGAGAGGGGAGGGGAGTCGTCAAGCTCTATCATGGTCGTCCTGGCCCATCCTGCCCTGAAATTTATTAAAAACAAAGAATATAATGCCGGCGAACGCCGTCGAAAATAACAATATCCAGAGAGGCGGCGACTTTGGATGGTGGATTGGTGGGTTGGTGGATTGCTCGATTTTCGGCCATTGGCCACAGCTGTTGGCCTGATAGATTAAAGGGCGGCCAGATATTAAATCTGGCTTGTTTTTCTCCCCACTTCCACATTCCACAGCCGCGAGGAGATTATTAAAGAAATAAGATAAGCCGAAAAAGGGGGAGGAAATCTTGCAATATCTGGCCGTGATTCTTAATTGAGGCAACTGGAGTTCGCGGACAAAGTTTGGAGAGGGAAATTCACCGGATTTTAAACATTTTAATTATGTGAGTAAATATTTAAAAAGTATAAGTACTTGATGTAAATAAAATTAAAACAAATAAAATAATCAATATATTATAGGTAATATTATAAAAATACCAATTGTATGATTTTAGTTTTATAGCTATTATAAATATTTTTTTATTGATATTTATATTAGATATCACATTGCTTACGAAATAATGATTTTAGCCATGATAACTATGTTTTTAGTTCTATGAATCTGATTTTTACTGTTTACAGATTTTAATGTTACTAAGACCTAGCTTGATATTGCATCTACACAAATACTTAATGAATATGATATGTTCATATAACTAGATTTTTTACTTCCGGAAAACTCCCACTAAAACCCCTCGTGTGTGGACTTTCCCACACAAAACAAAAAATAAAAATACCATTAAAATCATTTGACACTTTTGCCAATAAATGTTTTTTTTTTTTGCCAGGATTATCGCTAAGTAAGTGTGACTGTGACCGGGAGCAGTTTCAGTTTCAGTTTCGGTTTCGGGATCACAATTTGCAGACACAATTTGCAGACTGACCCCCGGGCAAGTGCTTAACCCTCTGCCAGCCGAGGGGGTGCAAAAAAAACAAAAAAAAAAAATATACGGCAAAGGACAAAAAGTTGAGAAGTTCAAGTGTATAATTTCGTAACAATTGGGACAGTTTTAGTGCTTCGCCAGAACGAAAAAGGAGCGAGGAGGTCGGTGTTTGGGTGTTTCGGTGTTTTTGGTGTCGGCGGTGGTTGCTCCCGTGTTTCCCTTACAATTTCCACATTGCCCGAACTTAAATGCGGTTTCGTGTTACACATGTGCGTCTAATTAGCGACTGCTTAACGATAACAAGGACAATGGACAAAGGACGACGGACGACGGGTCGAAGGTCCTGTAACTAATATGCCAGAAAATTAGGGGGAGCGTCCCGTTAACGAGCATGAAATTATTATCGAACTGCGATTAATGGTTCCTTGCAGGATGTGTTATGTTGTTGGGCCAACACTTGTCCTCTGCTCGCATGCGTGAAGCAGGTCCAATCTCCTTGACATTACGACAACTCAAGTGCATTTTCCTCGACATTCCTGCCCTGCAACACTTTTCACACGAATTCCGGCGCCACGGCCTCAAGTGCACTTCCGTCTGCAATTCTCCGGAGATTCGAAAAACTCGGACCCATAGCAGCTGTTCCAATTTGCCTATTGCTTACCAGCCCCCCCCCCCCCCCCCGCAAGTCACAATTACTTAGCATAAAATCGTGTGTGGACAGCTCCAGGATTCGGGATTCGGGTCTAGGGATCCAGGCTTAAGCAGCTCGGCAAATCGGATTTGGAGCTTGGGGCGTTAATAATTGGGCACCCCGACCGCTCTGATAAGTGAAAAGCCGCCGCTTTCCGTTTGATCCTTTCCCAGAAATACCCTGTAAGGACAAGAGGGACTTAAAAGTTTAAACACAATGGCGAAGCCAATTTTGTACCATTCTGAAATGTTTTCTTTTGCTGCTAAACGAAAATAATAATGCGATAAAATATCAGTATTTAGGAAAAACACCTACACTAAATCAATATTTGACACGATGAATAAGGCTGTGAAATTTTATGAACTGTAAGACATTTATAAAGAATTATTAAAATAGCTTTTAGACTTTCGATTCGAACTTGAGATAATCACTTATTTATTTATTATTTATTAAGGAAATAATTTGTTTTCAAAAAAAACTCCGCCTGGACTCAAATGTTAAGATAAAATATTAGTATAAAAGGTTTCTATAAGGACACATTGCTAAAAGTTATAATATAAAAAAAAATATATTTCTATATATTATATATATTTTTTTTGGTTTATTTGAAGCAGGGTATAAGCCCTTCCAGTTTCCTCGATGTCTTCAATTCAGTGGCTCTCCGTGTAACTTTTTTTGTTGTTTTGCCTTTCTTTTGTGCAAATTGAGTTACCCCCTTTGGAGAAGGGGCATTGAAAAAGGCAAGGGCAAGGGGCAAGGGGCAAGGGGCAAGGGCAGGGCTGGGTCAGGGGCGTCGGTGGGGGGACAGTGTAGGTTTCGGTTTCGGGTTCTACATTGATGCCCACTTTGTTTTCATGCGCGCTGATATGTGAGCCGCAGGGCTTAGGCCAGACACATTGGCCCAAAGGAAAAGGCAGAAGGTCGGAAAAAAAGGGGGAAAATTGGAGGTGGAAAAAGGAAGAAGGATGGCCCCCACACTCATACGCACACACTCACACACACACGCACACACACATGACCAGCCCCATTCCTTTTCCTTGGGCGGGCAGCTTGGTGTTGATTTTTCAACCGAATCGAGAAAATTTGTTGGCTGAGATCCGTTGAGGCGTAGACCATAATCAACTTCAGTGGCCAAGACTCAATTTATATTTCGGCAGTAGCTTGCAGCAGCTGTGTGTCTGCACACAGAAAAATTTGGGACTTAAGAATAAGCTAAAATATATTTTCATATTTAATTTACGAACTAATTAGGAATAATTACAAGGGAATAATAAAATTTTATTTTCTTTCTTTCTCAGCAGATTCAATAAGTTCTGATAGGCTCTATTAATATTAATATTAATTTATTAAGACTTTGACTTTTGTTAAACTAATTCCGAATAGTTCTCGAGCTAATGTTTTCCGTTCCCCATATATTTCGGCTGTGTGTGCGTTTGCATTTTGTGATGAAATAAAATGGAAAAAGGATTTCCGCTTGCAGTCCCTTGGTCAGTCCATCAATGGCCCCGCCCCCTTGCACCACCCACCCCACCCCCGCCCCCCCTCCCCCCTTCCGTTTGGCTCAAAGGTGTAAATTTTATTTGAATTATTCGCAAAAGGTCAACAGCAACGTATTTGTGTTTCCAGCTGAATTTGGCTTAGTTTGTTACGTGTTCGGAATGCGACGAATTTCAGTTCTGGTCTCGAATTTCTCGGCAATTTTCGGACATTTGAAGTTGGTTTGATTTAACTTCCGGTCATTTCATTTCCTCTTCTATTTTTTAGCTTGAATAGATGTAAAGCGAAACGTAGTTGAGGGAAATGTACACAGAATATTCAGCTCACCAATGGACAAGTCAATTTGGAGAGCTAAAAGTCAAACTTTGACGACAGGTAGCTTAAAATTTAATAGAATATAATATTAAATATAAGTACAAAATATTTTTTAAAAAGCAGTTAGTAAAGTTAAGTTCAAGTATAAAACATTGTTTTGGTTATTGGCATTGCGAAAAAATAAATAAAACAGGACACGGATTGGTTGTTATTTAAGACTGCGATTTTTAAGAATAAAAGTCAAAAATAAATCTTATATTTGTTCTAGCCCACAGGGTGCATAAAAATCAGACAAATTAAAAATAAAATTGAAAATGATTGATAGGGAAACTTATTACTTTCATAAAATCCAGCAATGCGTTAAAATATATAAAAACATCAATCAGTTTAATAAATGTATCAATTAAAGTTTACTTTCGGCCCCTGAAACAAAGTGAAATTGACCAAAAATAAGTAAATAAGATTGACTGTTTTGTGCAGCTCGCAACCTATACTTATACTATGGATTCATCCTCGGTAGATTTGAGAAAATAATTTGATAAACTAATTTGTGTTATTGCGAAACTTAAAATTTAAAGCTTTTATAAGTTTTATGATGATTTCAAAGAGTATGGAAAAATTACGTTTTGAGCAACTCTTACCAAGGCGATGGATGATACAGCATTGTTTTTGTTTATTCGAAAGAAATAAAGATTTGACAACAACACACATTTACCATTAAATATTTGCCTTGACAACTTACTTGGTTTATTAGACCTTACCAATCTAACCAGATAATCCCGCCATTTACCGAGGGCCAGCTGAAAATTGGTCACACGCGACCACTTAGCACTTCAGATAATGACAATAATGATCACCGATATGGGAGCACAGATATCACACCTCGACCATCCAGCAAGGCGTGCAAAATTCGTTTTGCAGAATTTCAGTATTGTCCAGCATTTCGATGCGCTGCGATCGATGGGCTATATTGGTCCATAGACCATAGACCATAGACTATATACACTGTGACTACCCGCTGTGGCAAAACGACTGCGGTCGACCCCACAAAATGACAGTGAAAAAAACCGAAAAAGGATCCATATCCATGCGCAGGACGAGACTGATGGTGCAACGAATCAATTGCCACTCAGCCAATTGCCAATTGCCAATTGCCGAGCAACATTGCGGCATTGTTCCCAGATTTCTGGGGTAACGTTCCTGGGTCCCAGGATTATCTGGCGAAAAATTGCAATTTTCATGCTCAGCAACACATGCCAAGAACGCTGGCAAAAAGGACACTCCTCTGGGTCCTTCGTCTCTTTCTAGTCGCTCTTTCTAGTCGGGCCACTCCACTCGACACTTTTGTGCAGTTTTCCGTAATAATGTCATCAAATTGGCCGTGCCGTACAAAAATACTATGTAGTACATATTCCCCTGGCCCGTGGCAAATGGCACATGTAGAAAATGTCCGGGAAAATAGAGAGATATGCCAGGATATATATGGGCTTTGCGAGGGCAATGGAATGGCAATAAACTGGAAACGGGAGTGAACTCAACTGAAAAGTCGGAAGAGGCAGTTCTCAAGGGAAAGTTTCTCATCGGAAACTATGGAAAATGGCAAATATTTGGGGAACGTAACTTAAACTTAAGTGCATTAATAGCTGAAAACTAAAATGATTATAGAAGCCCATATAAGTGCATGTCAAATGATTTTCAAGCAGTAATCAATTATTTATTTATTTTAGTATATTTATAATAACTTTTCGAAATTATAGTATGTTTTAATAGAAAACTGTTACCAATAACTTGAAAGAATTAGAATATTTATTGTATAAAAGAATTCAAAGTTAAATGTTCCCAATTATTTAGAAAACAATTTCGTTTGTATTATATTAAACATCTGTTATAAGTAGATAACAGTTTATAAAATTTATAATAATAAAAATATATTTAGAAATATATATGAGATGAAAAGTAACAAGTAATAAAGTAAACAAGAAGTAATTACATTAATGTTTTAGCAAAAACCTGAATGCTTTATTTAAAGTTTTTATTCAAACATTTGAAGCTCTAATTGAAACTAAATAAAAAAAGTCAAAATTATATTTTTTCACGTTTTTATAAGCTTGTTAATAATTGGTGGCCTTTTTGAACTAAAACGGTTTAGCAGCACTTCGTTTGCAACCATTTGAGAGGGGATTCTCGGCTCAGTTGCTCTTCAATTGTCGCTGTAAATTCTATTATATTTTATTTGACGGAGCCCGAGCCCTCGACTCTTTGTCGACTCCACTTGGAGTTCCTGTGCCATTTGTCCGATGGGTTTCCGGCCACTTGGTGTCCGTAGCCTAATCTCCAGCCGTCTCTTTCGCTCCGCGATGCTCCGTCCCTCTCTCACTCTCTCTCTTTCTCTCTCTCTCTCTCTCTGCTGAACGGGATTTGGAGTTCTTTTTATTTGCATGTTGATAAAGTTTTCAACAATGGCAACTTTGTCGGCGGTTGGCATTGAGGTTGAGCTCTGCAGCTGTTGGGTTTTCTTTCTTCATTTTTTTTTTGTTTGTTGTACTGTTTGTTGAGGTGGTGAAGGGGGGCGCGAGGAGCTGGAAAGACTCCGTGCCGGGGCACTAATACCACGTCTCAGGGGCGGCAATTACGACACCTTAATTATGATGCCGAAAGTCGCGAACAGCTTCATTCCAGGCGGTCCGTGATCTGGACAATGCCCTTCGGCACCCCCCCTTACAAACCCCCCAACCCCTCTGGAAGCCCCTGCTAATCCGCCGCGCATGCGCCCTTGCCTTTTGGTCACTTCCGCGGTCAAGTCGTGATTATTGCCCATCCAGATTCCCGAACTCCTCATTTGCCGGACCCCGAGGCAATTTGTCCAGGGCACCCAGTGGTCAAGCATGTGGTGCTCTGGGAGCAGGCTGCTTATCTACAGCTGATTCCGAGGGTCTCATGCCGGGCTAATTGCCTCCTGAGACGAGGATGACAGGGAAGGCAGCCAGCCGTACACTCAACAAAAAATTAGCCCTGCAATTAAAAAAAAAGTTCAGATAAAACGGGTACTTTGTATCATATAAATTAGAAAAAAATAGATGTTGTACTGTATATACGTAATTGATTAGATCTACAACTAAATTATTATTTAGTTTTAGAGTTAAGTTTAATATTTATTAGCCAGATTAGAAATTAACCTATTGACGAAATGAATAAATAAATAAATAAAGGATAACATGATTTTCGCTATTTTAAAGAAGTTTCTAATAAGAAATATGCGTCGCCAAAAACTCTGTTTCAGCTGCATCTTGGTTGATTACAATAATCAACCTTAATAATAAACCTTAAGAATGCAAAGCATTAGATTCTATTATCATATTACAATGAATATGCTAATTTTCATATAATTTTAATAAATTTAAAAATAACAAAAGAATGAAATAAAAATAAGATAACAATTTAACCAACCTTTAAAATATATATATTGTAACGTCCATTATAATTGCATTAATAATAAAAAAAAAACATATTTATATGTCAAAACTTAGAAATGACAAAACAAAGAATCAAAAATGGAATACAAAATGTGCCAATAAAAAATATATTTTAAAGCATATTAATATTGCCTTAAAAACAATTACAAAAACCATTGCCTTATGCACTTTTAAGTGTATAAACTGGCTCAGTAAGTGTTGTAGAAAACGTCCTGATAAAGGACGATAAAGGAGCGACGACAGACGACAGTTGCCAAATCTGAACAGCTGCCGTGCCCCCGTAAGTAGATCAGGTAGTAAGTAGGTCAGATAGTCATCATCGGGGCAATCGAACTGCAAATGGAAATTGATCGCCGACTAAGGACGCGCCAAATGCAGCACCCCGGGCATCGAGGATCCCGGACCAAACTGCAGTTCCAATTACACCACGGATGCTGTCAAAACAGGCAACATCCTACGCCCGGCCCTCAAAAAACAACTGCTTCCAGCTAAAAACAAATGAGCATATTGATTGAGTAATAAGCTGGAAATGGGTTCGTGTTTTTCGGGTTCTTCTCGAATTTCGGGTTCAATTACCATTCACCGCTCTCCAATTTCCCCGTAGGTGCCACTTGTTTTTCCCCGCATTTGACAACTCAATTGCAAAGTGCTTCGCATTAATTCGGCCTGATCCTGATCCCAATCCAAGTCGAGATCAAGATCTCGGACGTACAACTGCTGTTCGGTTTTCAGCTACAAACAGGCCCATAAATCAGAATCGGAAATCGAGAGTGGCGCCAGTCTGATTCTTACATATTTGTCAAGTGTCACATTTTCTCGTTTTCCCTGGTGTTTATGTAAATAGCAATTGTTAAGAGTGCTCAAATTGGTCGGAGAATGGTCAAGTGATACTTCTCTAGGAAGGCACTTGTTTATCTCCATTTGTTGCATAATCAAAATTAACTCGATTTTCTGTGGGTATAATACTCGCAATATACGTTTAGTTTATATTATACATAGATTTATATAAATATGCCTCTTAATAGTAGTGCTTAATGTACAGAATATTTTTAAATTTTGCTCCTATATTGATAATTTTGATTTCTTCAAAAATAATATAAAAATGCCTATTAAATTAAAAAACTTAAATGAACCAGTAACGTTTGAATCACATTATAATGTAATATACATTTGATCCCAGAATGATTTGTAAATTGTATAACTAATAACTAAATAAAAATTAAAATTAAATTACAAAAATATTCTTGAGATAAGCTGAGTTCCGTGTCACTTAATGATACCTATGCATACTATATATATTCAGGATATATACTCACATGTTCTTGTGGGGCTTCGCCGAAATTCAAACCCTTTTTTGTGGGCACTCCATAGAGCGTACCCACTCCGCGCCTTCATTAGTCAAGTTGCGCAGGCAAACAGCCCAAATACAATATTATTTTACATGGCCAAACAATGCGACGACGCCACTCGAGTGCTCCGAGCCCCCACTTTCTCCTCTGGCCACCAAATTCACAGGTAAACACGCGGCAGCGAAGGTGTAAAAGTCAAAACAATGACAAGAAAATTAGCTATAAATGTTGCCCCCTTTTTTTTCGTATATTTTTTTGTCTGTTTAACAAGCGACTGCCACACGAACCAAAATAAAAAAAAATATAAAGTGGGGGAATCGGAGTGCCAAAACGGTTGGCAAGTCGATAAATAAACAAGTAAGTGGGCGGGGCAAAGGGGGGGGGGGGCTGGGTACACAGGAGGTTGATTAATACGGGGCCAAAGGTCGGGTTAGCTCTGACAATAAACAATATTTAATTTTACATATGTCGCTGATGATGCCGCAGAAAAAGTTTGGGAGCAAAGGCAGTCATCGTTGGGTAAATAGGATCAAATTCAGAGCCTGACAGGCACTCGGATATTTGTTAAATCACTTTAAAAGGATATAATACTTTTATTTATTTCATGTTGGGTTCACTTGTATTTTGTACTCAGAAGTTTAGCTTAAATTATTTTAATGTAACAATGGGTAGAAAAAATAAATTAAAATGAACTATGTCCAAAATGTCCAAATGTTTTTTTTGGCGAATTCAATGTTTTTAAATTATATAGTTTATAAAAACTACAAAAATATTTTTTAGTTATTTTATATATTTATTGTGTGTTCTTTAAATTATAATTTTCTTTATTAATGGATGAAGGACAAACTTATGTTAATTAGGGCAAGCGTCAAATTTCGGCAGGGAATCGATGTTTCGACTTTGGACAGGGACTTACCACCGAAAAGGTCAAAGTTTGCCCACTGCCACCCGATTTTTTGGGCACTCTGGCTTTGCTTTTTTTGTTGTTTATTTTTCTGAGCTGGCGCTAATGCTAACAATGTTAATTAGCGACTCCTGCCTTTTGTTTTAATTGTGGGGCGATGCTGGCAGCTCCCGCCGCCCGACCTCCGCCCTCCTTTGCCAGCAACAACAATGAAAGGGGTTAGTTGCCGTTGGCCAAGTTAATTGCATTTCTCGCGGAAGAATGCCTTTGGCCTCCGGCATCGCCCGCTGCGTCAACTCGAAAAGCCCGGCAGCTCGGCAAATCGGCAACTGTTGTTGGCACAACACAAATCAGGGAAGGATCGGGACTTAGTTGCTCTAATACGGTTAGCACTTGGAGGGCAAGCAAAAGGAAAACTATGCCCGGAAGCGGGGAAGCGGGGAAAAGACGAAAAAGGAAAAAAGGGGTGAGTGAATTCGATTAAAATTACATTTTTCACAGCGAGGAACAGGACACGCAGCGTGAATCCTTTTGATTGTTGCTCGCTCGCATTTGCAACTTGTGCAACGCATTTAATTTTATTTCATTCGAGTTTCATTTGCCAATCGCCGCCGCCCCTCAGTGCCTCAACCTCTCCCCGTGTCGCCATATATATTATTTTATTTTGTATTTTGTATTCAGTGTTCAGTGTTCTGCATTCTGTATTTCCCACTCGCAGTTGACAACCCTTCGCAGGACCTTCCGCGCCACAGGACACTGGGCCCCGGCTCAGTTGAGGATCGGGCGGCAGGAAGCAAAGCTGGCCACGTTGTGGGCTCACGTACCCGGCCACAAGCGAGGTCTACCAGAAGCCACCCCGAACGTGCACTGAGCGAAAAAGGGTACCCGCTTTGGGTTCCCCCAGGGGCGGCGACAAGTTATAAAATGAATGCCTAAAATTTAACATTTAACATTAAATACAAAATAACTAAGAAACGATTTTCGGAGAAACTTATTAAATAAAGGATACATATTTTATATTTATACTTATATATTCTTAAAAAAAAGGGCTCATATGGACATTAATTATACGTTTTTTGGTACCTCTTTAAAGAGTATTTTATAAATTTTTTAGATTTTGGATATATTTTATAAAAATGTATTTTGTTGACTTAATCATTCTTATATGTATACATTTTAACAGACTTTACTAGTCGTAAAGAGACAATTTATTAATCAAAAGATATTCGATAGATTTTTTAAGTGTTTTTTTTTTATTTTAATAAATCTTCTAAACAGTTGCCAAGCTTATCTTCAAGTTGTGGTCGTTTTAAAAAATGATTAAATGATGTTTAAAATTAAACACCATAATCAAAGAACTATATATCAGTTACAAGTTTAAGTTTTTATGAAACAACAATTTGTGTAAGACCATGGGGCCTTAGACTATAAGTTAACGGCAAAATTAGCTTTGCAATTTTGTAAGCTTAATTTATCTTAAGCTGGGAAATAACAAAATATAATTTAGAGGCAAACCGCATAATCAAAACAGAACCTTTGCCAGTGATCTTAACATACTAGACATGAGTTAAATGTAACACAAACTGGCCACACTTTACCTCCGTTTTCTCGCAGTGTCCTTGTCCGTCCTCCGAGTCGTCGCCTTGCTGTGTGTCGTCGTCATCAAAAAGGACACTTGACGGGTACAACAAAAGCCGATGTTGTGCTGCCACCGTTTGCTATTTTATTTCTATTCGCCTCATTCATTCATTTGCAGCTTTTAGCGCTGCCTTTTGTCCGTGCCTATCTTCCTGTCTCCCTCTAATGCCCGTCGCCCCCTTCGCCACCTCTCGCTCACACTTCCTTGGGTTTTTGGTTTTTTTTTTTTTTTTTTGATTTTGTTGAATGAGTGCGCTCCTCACATAACGCTCGTCCGCTGTGCGCCTGATTATCCTTTCAATTAAATTGTAGCGTAACATTTTCCACATCGACGGCGCCGCAGCGAGTCCTGCAGAAAGAGACGGGCTCACGCGGAGCGAAAGAGAGGGATGATGGTGGCCCCTAGGTGTAAGCGTAAGTGTAAGTGGGACAGAATGGCCATTTCCACGGCTGAGTGTGAATGCAACTGCGAGTGTCCTTATTCACTGGCCGAATGCTGAATGGGTGCATGAGTGAATGGCTGGCTGAGTGTGGCTGTTGATTTTGCTAATGGCCCCAGGACCTTCGAACCCGACAGCCCGGGGCATAAGTCACTTTTTCCGAGGGTTTGATTTCCAGAACACCAAACGCGAAGGTCCTTTTCTCAAAGGCCATCGAAATATTGAAGTGTGTTTGTTCTTTTCCAAAATTCTATGCAACTAACTTAGCTCCATGTTAATATTTATTAAGCAATCAATTTCTTTTTCTTAGCTTATTTAAGAAGGAAATACGCTGTATTAAATTATATTAATATAGACTATTGCAGCTGCAGCCGCAAATCTTATGACGATTTTAGCTAGGTACGGCATTTCAATATTTGTACATTATTTCCCAGGGATGTATTCAATAAACCAAAACTTGATATGATATTTTCGAAAGTTAACAACAATATATACTTTTTTTGCGGTTTTTGTTGTTACTTTTACAAAACCAGGTACTCAGCTGAACGTGAATCTCTTTTGTGCAGTCCATTTCAAAATGTTGTTACATTTTGATGCAAAAATTTTAAATGTTTACCTGTGAATGAACGACAAGGAATGACTTTCCAATCGGTATCTATTATTTCCCTTGGTATTGATACAAAAAACTATTTTTTATTTTGGAATTTATTTTTTGGAATTTTGGAGATTTGGCAAGTTAAAACACGTGTCTTAAAGGTTTTTTGTTGTATCTTGGCCAAAACAAGAAACATAGCCATATAACTTACTTTTTTTTGACAGCAGGCAACTTATAAAAATATTAGTTATAAGGGATTACAACATGAATTTTTCTTAAATTGTGCAAAAATTCGTTTGAATTTTTCGGACATTTGGCCATGAATGTTTCATTGCATAACCAAAAAGATATTTGATTACATTTCTTTAGATCAAAATAAATGCCTTTTGCCAATATTGTTTTTGATTTTAATCCCCCTTTGCCAGCTGCTCGAGTTTGGCTCGCGATAAATATTAATTTGCCATTTCCAATCCCTAAAAAGAGTTGTCCGGGGATCAGCAAAGAGACCAACAAAAAAAAAAAAAAAAACAAAAATAAAAACGAGGAATACAATGTCGGGCCTGGCATTTTTATTTTTGATTTTCCATTTGTGATTTCTAATCCGGACTGCTCCTTTTGTGTTGCCATTAATAGCGAGTGCCGTTGTTTATCTGCCTGCTCCTGATTTATTTATTTATTTATTATTACATTTGACTGATTGCCGACACCAGCCGGCCCACACTCCCTGAAAAGCTCATGCATTATGGACAAGTTGATTGTCGAGAGCGGCAGTAGCTTGATTTTCGTTTTGTGTAGGCAAATCATATTATATCATATCATCTATTATGCAGCGTTGCCCAAATAAAATCCCATTTAGCACCGGGCCAAAAACGAAAGAGCAGAACTGCAATCGGATTCCTAGCTGAGCCCCTTTTAATCCGCCCAGAATTGATGAGATATGGTCCCCCTGTGATGGTTAGCCCTTTGACATGTTTTCTTCGTCGGCCAAGAAGAATGGACACGCAATTTGCAATTCAAATTTCCTCCTATTCGCTCCAAAATCAGCAAATATATAAGCATTTTTTAATTGAATAGATTTGCCTAATGTCAGATAAATCAATCTTATGAGTTGTATATCTAACTTATTTAAATTTCCTTTATTTCTTACCAAAAAAAAAAAATAAAAAGCTGCAAAATATCCGAAAGCTATGTTGACTATTTACATTCAACTTTCAGTCACCTTTTTGAGTGATTTTAAATCACTAGACTCAAAATGTAACTATTTCGCCATTGAATGTTAGTTTTTCTTTTAATTCTTTTTGGCTATTGAGAGGGGCCAACTTTCGAGGATCTCATTTGTGCAGTTTCGTTCGAAAGAGGTGAGTAAACACGGTGCTAGCGGAAAACTAATGAATGCCAGCCGTGGAAAAACAGCCACAGTGGAGCCCCGCAGGATGACCCACCAAGAAAAGTACACCTCCATTAACGGGGCCCCACTGTGGTGCAAATTTTTTCGGTCCTTGCATTGATTTGACAGCCAAACAGGCAAATAAACAGGCTGGCAAACAAGCGAGTGAGTCAACAAAAGGCGCAGGACTCTGCACTTTTTTGCCAGTGCGCATTTCCGCTAAGCAAAACAAAGTGAGAGCCAAAAAGGAACGGGAAAGCAGGCAAAAGCAGGAAAACGGGGAAAATGGGACAAATGTTTAAACACCCGAAAGGTGCGCTTATCTGGCATCTGCGATATGCGATTCATCACCTTTGTGATGACGGGCCCAATTCAATCAGCGGTAATTATGTCGCATGCAAGTCCTTTAGTCCTTTATCGTCCTGCCAGATCGCTCCCGAAACTCCAAACTCAAAACTCAAAACTGAAACTGAAACCAATAGGGTCAGGGATTAGCCCTCGGCGTTTATTAAATACAACCGTGAATGGAATGCAGATGAGAATCAAAGGGCTTAGCTGCCGAGTTGCCCAATATTTGGCAGTGACGAGTGTTGCATCCGAGGGCCGGATGTCGATTTCGATCGCGAAATCTTCAAATCTACAAATTGCACCTGAGATCAGCGGAAAGTGATAGAAGAGGTTTATTCGCTGAGAAATTGGGGAAAACAGGTAGGCCAGTTGGCATGATATCATCCACACCAAGAAATTGAATAGTTACCCTTCATATAATTTAAATAATTATAAAGGTAATGATAATAACTAAGATTTTGCAAATAAGTTTATTTTTGTTTAATAATTGTTAATCCACGATTAATGCTTCTAACATTCATAATATTTAGCTTATATGTATCTATTGTCATAAAACAAAAAATCGTGCTTTCTTTTCTTTACCAAGGAACGACATAAAAAGTATTTAAAAAGCTTTGCGGAAAATAACTATTTAAACAAGAAGGAAAGCAAACTTCGGCAAGCCGAAGTTCATATACCCTTGCAGCTATTGCATTAATTAAATACTTTTGAAAACATTTAAGTTATGATTTACTTGAGTATGTGCTAAAAAAAACATTGAAACTATGATGATTTGCAGCTCAATTATTAGATAGTTATTTTATATATTTTTATTATTTCTATGGGAGCTATATGCTATAGACGTCCGATTTTGATAAAATTTATACCATAATTCTGAAATAATTAAACATTGCTATATGTCGAAGAACTAAACAAAAAATTAAAAAACAGAAAAGTTATAATTTTTTTTCATTTATTTTTCCGATTGTTCCTATGGGAGCTATATGCTATAGTCGTCCGATTTTGATGAAATTAAAACCGTAATTCTGAAATATTAAACCATTACTATATCTCAAAGAACTAAACAAAAAATTAAAAAACAGTAAAGTTATAATTTTTTTTCATTTATTTTTCCGATTGTTCCTATGGGAGCTATATGCTATAGTCGTCCGATTTTGATGAAATTTAAACCGTAAATCGGAAATATTTTACCATTACTATATGTCGAAGAACTAAACAAAAAATTAAAAAACAGCAAAGTTATAATTTTTTTTCATTTATTTTTCCGATTGTTCCTATGGGAGCTATATGCTATAGTCGTCCGATACGGATCGTTCCGACTTATATACTACCTGCAATAGAAAGACAACTTTTGGGAAAGTTTCATGCAGATAGCTTTAAAACTGAGAGACTAGTTTGCATATAAACGGACGGACAGACGGACAGACGGACGGACAGACGGACATGGCTAGATCGACTCTACTAGTGATGCTGATCAAGAATATATACTTTATAGGGTCGGAAACGTCTCCTTCACTGCGTTGCAAACTTCTGACTGAAATTATAATACCCTCTGCAAGGGTATAAAAATATAAAAACAATTTTATAAAGTTTTAGAAAATGGAAATAAATTAAATTTCAAATAGCCTCTGCTAAAATCCCAAAATAATTAAATAATAATAATAATTGGTTAATATAAAATAAATATATATCTAACACATAAATCTTTTGAGAGCGCCATCTAGCCGGGATTAGCCGAACTTCAAGTGTGAAATAAAGCTATGCTTAAACTAAATAAAGCGTTTGATCTGGGTCAATAGATAACAGAGATAATTTAAATTTAAAATAGCCTCTATTAAAATCCCGACATTTAAAAAATGTTTAAAATAAAAATAAGTGTTTATTATATATTTATTATAAATTGTTTCCAAACATCCGCCAAGCCTACTTAAAATCTTTAAGATTTGAGAGCACCATCTAGCGGTGACTAGCCGAACTGGACATAATGCCGTGTATACTCAAAGTATCTTACAGATCATTATCTACATGTAATTTGACTCGAATACCCAGCTTTCAACGCTAGCCGCCAGATGGCGCCGGCAAAAAGTTAAAAAATAATTTTGTATCCAATATATGAATTTAGAACTGACATTTTATGTCTTAAAATTAACAAAAAAAAAACTAATAAAATTATATACATTTTTGATATAACAATTTCTAAACTTTATAAACTCAAAGCGGGACACTAAACTGTTTTTTTTTTGTAATTTAGTTACGAAAGAAATCAAATTGGACATAAGAAAAATAAGACAGTATTAGATTTTCTGTTTAATTTAAGTTTTGTAGTTATTTTACATTTTTAAGTTTCAGTTTGATTTAAGCTACCTTTAGGCTGTCTTACCTTGGACAAAACGGCTAGAAAAATAATCGAAAGCCCCACACTCCCATTATATAAAAGCCACTGGATATTTATGTATATTTCGTAACAAATCGAAAATTGTTTTTATTACTTTCTGATCAAAATCATACAACGTTGTCAATTCGTTTTGTTGATTACTCAATTATCGCATTATAATAATGTGTTTTTGGTTTAGGTTTGGTTTTGTTTGTTTTTTTTTTTGTGTTTTTCGTTTTTTTCGTTTTGTTTTTTTAATCTTGTTTGTTTTGTTTTTACGTTTGTTGCTTGCTTTCTTTAATAATAATTTATAATTATAATAATTTATATAATAATATTTTATAATATTACTTGGTAATTTATTAATTCCCATCAACGTCCCTGGCCTTTTATATTTTGAGGGGCGTTCGGGGGCGGGGGGCGTGGCTCGGGGGGAGAGCTTCCCCCCGCCCCTTTTCGCCCACTGGGCTCATTCGCTTTGCTTTTGCTTTTGCCTTTGCTTTTTTTATTTGCTTTTGCCTTTGCATTTGCATTTGCATTTGCCTCTTCCGCCTTTGTTTGTCATTGCCTTTACTTTACTTTAATGCATATGATTTTTGGTTTTATTTTCGTTTTGCTCTGCCATTTTTTTAGTTGTATTTCTTTTAATGTAATGCGCCTGCTGCAATAATTTTAGTTTGTAAAATTAACTAATCGTTAAATGTGTGTGTGTGTGTGTGTGTAAGAGTGAAAGTGGGTGTATGTATACTGATGTGGCTGTCTGCGGTCTGTCTGTGTGTGTGTGTGAGTGTGTGTTGGTGAGTATGCGTGTGAGTGTGTTATTTACAAGTCGAGTTCATTTTGTTCAGTGTCTTAAATGTTAGGTGTTCTCGCCTCCACTTCCGTTTCCGCTTAGTACTCACTCCTCCTCGCTTTATTGCATAGTATTATTATTACTGGTATTCGTATTGCTGACGTATATCATATATATATATATATATATATATATATATATATATATATATATATATATATATATATATATATATATATATATATATATATATATATATATATATATATATATATATATATATATATATACTTATATATATATATATATATCTATGTATACCGCACTTGTGTTTGTGTGTGTGTTTAGTTCGATTATGTCCGCCTGTGAGTGTATAATTTATTACTTAGTCTGCTAAAAATTCACGTTTATATCCTCAATATAGGGGCTTCATATAAGTGTATGCCATGTATTGTATATAGATTTGTTTGCCTCCTCATTTCCTCCTTCTCCGATCGGATCCATTCGATTAGTATAGACTAAAAATTCTCGTCACTGGTATTATGCATATAGTATATGTGGTGTGTATATGTATGGCGATCGGGGCACGCGAACATATAATGGTCATATATCGACGATTATCGGGATACGCGATCGTATGTGACCGATATATGTATATATCACTGACCCATCTCCCTTCTGTTTATCGTTATCGCTATCGCTATCGCCATCGATGTGTTATCGACTCGTTTCGCTCCGCTATCGTTTCCATTTGCCATCAATAATAAATTGATTCGATAAATAATTTTAATTGTATGTTACTTATATGGGGGCCTTAAGACCTAATCCGTACTGCCTACGTGTTTTCGTTTCGTTTCGTATTCGTTTCGTTTCAAGTTTTCCATGTCACTCATTTGAAAATTTATAAACTGAGGACGTTTTCTTGTCTGAGTGCGTGTGTGTTGGTGTGTGGATGTGTGTTTGTGTCGTGTGTGTTTGTGTTTGGGTATATATATATATATGGGCGTATATATATACCTATATAGCTTCAAATTAAAGCTTTATTAACCATGCTCGCGTTTTGTTTTCGTATTAACAAAATTAAACGTTCCGTAATAATCGTACTCAAGACTCAATAATCGATAATCATAAATTACGATAACTGCACGTTATAACTAGTTAAATGTCCATTACCGTACCGTTTACCGTTACCGTTACCATTTACCTTTTATCATTGCCTTTACCGTTAGCAATTACCATACAAGTACAAGTATAAAAAAAAAAGATTGGATCTACTCCCCAATCGATTCTGATCGATTGCTATCGTTCTTTGTTTCACTGGCTAGTTGTATGCGGTATTTGAGTTATCCATAGGTCTGTATATCTGTATAATTATGCTATATCCATATACCTAGATATATCTGTGTGTATATAAGAGATACAAACTAGAAGTACGCTTAACGCCTAAAAGTATTCACTAGATTCGATCTACTCCTTTTAGCTCCTACATCCGCTTTTTTAATTCGCATTTCGTTCGCTCCAGTGGTTGTGCATCTGTGGTTGTGGTGGCCATTGTAATTGTTATCGTAATTGTGGTTGTGATTTCGAGTTCGATTTTGCCATCGATTTCGTTTTCGATTTTTGGGGGTGTGCGTATCTAGGGTGGTGGTCTTTCGATAGGAATGGGGATGGAAAGTAATCGACGTCTTTCGTTGGATATGTGCGAGTGTCTCTAGTTAACAAACAAAAAAAAAGTAGTAATCGATTTTTTTGAAGCAGCCGAAGATGGGGGCACCCTGTTCTTCTTTTGTGGGGGGCTGGGGCATCTATCGTTTATTGGTTATCGAAGTCGGTTTAGTCTAATATTGCGTGTATAAGTTGCGTACTCATTAACGGGTCTTTAGTGTACAAATATGAATGCTTTATCTTGTTTTTTATTTATTTTCTTCATTTGTTCTCTTTTGTTTGCCATTTGTTACTGCTTTAAAATCTTTGTTTTTACTTCAGTTCTTTTTGAATTTCATTTTTGTGTAGATTTGTTGTTCTCTGTCTGCGTCTGCTTTTCTGCGTTTGCTTCTCCTACTTTTCTCCTACCCACATTTCCATATATTTATAGTTGTTTTTACCTTTTGTTTTGTATAAATATTGAATGCATTATTTAATTATTATTATTTATTTAGTATTCGTTATTAAGTGTAATCAAAATTCCTCTAGTTGAAGGCAATCGGCGAATATATTTGAAATTATTTATGCAATTATTTTACATACGTTTGTTTCGTTTTATCATTTACATTACATTACGTTTGACTAAACTTAGGATCTCCTGGAAAACAAGTTGAAATATAAATAGTTCCTTACTCTCGACTGCTTTTCTACATAATTTTATAATTTCATATCATAATTTCATAATTTGTCTACCTGCCAGCCTGCTGCTTTTCGCTTCTTGCCTTTCGCTTTTGTCTGGTTAAAAAGTCATCTGAATCTGGAAAACTTAGGTGTAATTTTGCTAAAGATGTCTCGCTCTACGGTTACCAACTAATCCACTTCGTTATAAAACACTTTATATATAGGTATATATATATATAGGTATATATATAGGTATATGCTTGAATATACATATATATATATATATATATATATATATATATATATATATATATATATATATATATATATATATATATATATATATATATATATATATATATATATATATATTTGCTGGCTATGTACAGTACGTGTGTGTGGTTGTTTGTTCTTGTGTTAAAAGTTAGGCTTACTCGTAGGTTGTTGTTTTTAGTAAAAAAAATTCCAACCGACTCGGCTTCTATATAATATATACACGGTTTGCTGGTTGATCGATCGGTCTCACTTGAAAATCACTTTAAGGCAGTTTTCCTTTACACTCCATCAAATGCTGCTCGCTAACTTTGCTGCTGAACTCTGGGCCACCAACGAAATAAATCTTTTTCTATCATCTTCAAGCCTTTGAGATCTTGGGGGCGTGGCATTTGTAAAGAAAATCGAAATAAATATAGATAACAATATGATAAAAAAAAAGAATAAATCACATTTAAGCTGCAACTTACGATATTCCTGTTCGGGAAACTAGGTGTTCTGATTAGAGTACTGAAATGTGTACGCTAAGATGGAAGACAATAAATTAGCTGCTCGTGAAAATCCCCAGCCACGCCCCTCTAGTCCAAGAAAACAGCTTTTTCCTTGACATTTCGGCCCTGGACCTTCGATCTCGTCTAAAAAGTTCCCTTCACTAATTATTGTCTGCTATTTGTTCACACACACACAAATTGATATTTACGCTAAGTGCCTTAAGTAAGCCTGAACCGCAATCCGATATTGGATGTCGAATATCGACTGCCGAGCATCGGTTATCGGATACATTGGTTATCGGAAATCGAAAATCGAGCATCGAAAATCGGGGGAAACGAAACGAAGGAGGCTCAAATGTCAAAAGTCAAAGTCAAAGTCGTGGGCCTATTTAATGATCTAGATACGAGTTCGATATTTGTTTCGCTTGTCGGTAATATTCAGCAATTTTGTATATTTTCGCTTAGTGCTATTAATTGGGTGTTCTTAAGTTTTTGTTTTTCAGCTTTAGCTTTGTAAAAATTTGTCTGAGAATGTGAATTGGCAGTTTCAATTTGTATGCAATACTTGTTTAGTTGTGGTTCTTTACAATTTTGATTCGATTAATATACAATTTAAAAAACGCTTTCGCTTCCTAATAAAAAGTTCTCACTATTCGATTCGATTCGATTCTGCTAGGGAATTTAACTAAATTGTATTTTTATCGTTACCGTTGCGCTAATCACTCACTAATTCGATTTAAAATATAAGTTACGAATATTTCACCAATATGCTTCACTAATTGTTGCTTTTAGTTCATTCGATTTCTTGGTTCATTTCATTGCGTTATTAGAGCCGTGAGAAATTGACTTTCGTCTTCGCTTTTTTGTGAGGGTGCTGAGAAAGAGAGATAGAGACAGGGATAAAGATAGAGAGAGAGGGAGAGAGAGAGAGGGAGAAGAGAAGGGAAAAAAATGGAAAACAGGTGGGTGGTGAATCTGCAAGGCAACCCCAAAATAAAACGAAATAAACAATGATATGTATACAAGTCTCGTTTTTATTGCACGAAAGAACAAATGAGTGAGAAAGTACGGTATAAGTTACAGAACTAAAACCTTAACTTAGCCACCAAAGAATACATAATAATTATACACAAAAAATATGGCAGAAACCAAATCCAGACCGCGAACAAACAAACAAACAAACAAATGAACAAACAAACACAAGCATTAATTGAGATTATGGGGCACTGAAAAGCAAATACACAATATTTTAAACAGAATTGTCGATTATTTTCACAGATTCATTAACTTGTAAGTCGGATTTATAAGATTTATATTCTGTTTCCACGTTTACAATTTGGTCAGTGTATTTCGCAATGAGATTTCTATGGCCTGTTCACACCAAGTGTCAGTAAAAAGCATTGTTCGTACTGACATATCGGCATTTACATAAAACATAGTCTTTTAAGATTTTGTTTAGGTGGAAACAACCTATTACCTCTGATTTAACATTTTTCAGTGGGAAAGAGACGGGATAAAGAGTGAGTGAGAGAAAGAGAGAGAAGTGCCGTGCTGTGTGGTGAGAAGTGGATAGAACTGTACCGGATGTGGTGAAGCGTGGTAAAAAGTCATCGATGTTCCTGTTAGCTCTGTCTGCTTCCGCTTCCGTTTTCGTTTTTGTTTCTGTTTCTGTTTCCGTTTCCGCCTGTGCTTATTGCTTCTAGGATTGCGTCTATGAAATGTCCTTCTTAACCACTAGATTCAGCTAGTACAATTCGAATTCATCGAGTTAATATATTGCGGCAAACACTTTGAAAAATAAAGTCTTGCGTTTTGTTCGTTAGCATTTGCTTTTACTTTTGTTTGCTTGTTCGATCGCCCCCAGGACCTGTTACGATATTTTACAATTGCTTTTAGTTGGATTTACGAGTTACGAGTTACGATTTACGAGATACGAGAGATTCCATCTTGAGCTACACTAAGTATTCTGGGTTTCATTTATATGTTTGGTTTTCTTTTTCGTTAGCCTAGCATGTAGATCATATACGTATCGCTTTAACACTATCGACTAATGGCAATTTCCTTGTAATATGCTTACGTTTTGGTATGGTATTCCTTTCTTATTCGCCCCCTATAATTACAGTGTAAGTATCCTCGATATTTATACATTTGCTTTTCGTTTACCGTTTCACTTATTGCGTGTCTGTGTCTGTGTGTGTGTGTGGGTGTTTTTTATGTTTGTGACTGTATGTGTGTGTGTGACTTAACCTACGAACCCACGACAAAAAAAACGCAGACAAAAATGTTTCAGTTTGAACTAGAATTACAATTACTTTCACTTAGTTGGCTATAAGCTGTTAAAAAAAAAAATACGCTAAAATTACTTATTACCATTTATTGTTACACTTATTGTTTTTTCGCTTCAACCTTCAACCCCACTTCTCCTCCCTCTAAATTGTAATGCGTCTTTGAGTATGCTGAGTAGTGTGAGTAGACGGAAACAAGCACTCAAACTAGATGATTTGAATCCAAAGTAATTCCCGAAAGGATTGAGGTTTGAGCAGGTCCATATCGGCAATTCCTGATTCTGAGACAAGGAACAATCTTAATTCCTTTTGCTTTTCATTACTACTTGCGGCACTGCAGTTGAGCCTTTGGTAACACCTTCCTTTATTCCTTACTTCTTTTTGTGATAGACCCTCCACCATTTAACTATTTTAACTTGATTTTACTTTAAGTGGTTTTGTTGGCAGTGATATTTGTTGTTAGATTTGCATCTCTGGCTTGGCTTTTTCTGGCTGTGTTTTGGTCGTCCTTTGAGAGATGGGGAAAAACGTGGTAGTGGGCAGGGGGGTGATAACTTTCTGAGGCATCTGTGCGACTGGTTCTTTGGTCCATTTCTTCTTGGGGGCACACGGAAGTCGGAGGGATCCCAGATCAAAGATCGGTATCCAAAAAAGGAGGGTGAGAGATCGGGATCTCTCAACGGAGAGAGTGCGCTTCAAAAGGTTTTCTGGACGGATATTACGATTTGTAGCACATGATGGAGTCGTGGATGGGTGGATGGCTGGTAACTGTCGGAAGGGGCTGTCATAGGAAGGCTCTACCGTAGGCCCATCTGCAATGCCTATTGTCCCGGGTGGGGGGATGGGAATTGTCGAATTGTGGAATTTGTCAAATTGTCAAATTGTCGAACTCCAAACTGAACCCTCATGCTTGGGACTTTATTCGCTAGTGGTATTATATTATTATCGTTATGTTTACACTTGATTCATGTGGCAAAGCGTGCGTTTTCCGCCTGATTTTCCTGGGGAATTTTCGCATTTTCCGCTTGAGTACTAGGCGTATTATCGTAGAGAGAGAGTTGAGTATGCTCTATTATTAGTGGAGTTAATTGATTTATGCTGCGAATGTTGGCTGCTCTCATTTGCTGAATGATCGATCGATAATTATATATATATTTATATGCTTTACATGCTATATTCGCGTGTGTCTGTGTTTGTGTGTGTTTGTGTGGGTGTTGTGTGTGGGGAGTGTGTGTGAGCTTAAAACATTTCCGTTTCCGTCTGTCTGTCTTTGTTGTGGGAGTTGCGTTCTGTTCGGTCGGTTTTCGGTTTTTTTTTTCGGTTATATAATGATGCGCGCTATAGTTTCTTCTAATTAAACTATGTAAATGTATCTTTTGTTTCGGTTTTCGGTATTCGGTATGGTATTTTCTGAACTTTCTTTGATATTTACTGATATTTCTGTTCGTTTCGTCTCGGTTTTTTCCTTTTTTTCTTTATCATTATTTCTCTATCTGCTCATTTCGATTTTCAATTTTCTTTCTTTTTCTGTATACAAAAAATTCTGTTTTCTGTTTTCAGTTTGCTTTTTTTTGGTTGTTTTTTCTTTCTTGTTTTTTTTTTTGTTCATTTCGTTTTTGTTTTGTTTTGTTGTTCATTTGTTTAGCGGGTAATACAAATGCTTAGAGTTAGAAAAAAAAATTGTTTATATATATATATAATATATATATTATATATGTAGAATTATTTGTATGCTTGACTTAGTTAACCTACATTCGAATACATGAACACTTCAAGATATCATTGTAATAAGTAATTTAATTGAATTGAATTTAATTTAATTAAACTGTTAATCTTCTCTGCGATTTCCACATGTCGTTTTCTTGACTTTCTTTTGCTGCATATCCTTTTTTTTATTTTTTTCGTTTTTCAGGCGGGAATGGTTTTTTCCCAGCCCGTTATGTTGTTGTTGTTGCTGTTGTTGCTGCTGCTGTTGTTGTTGCTTGCATCGTTTTGGTATGGTGAACTCCTGCTTTTCCTCGGTGAAAGTGATGCTGATCCTCTTGAATTTTCTTCCTTCTTCCTTCTTCCCTTCTTTTTTTTTTGGGGTTAATACAGAAATGCAATTTTCCGCGGGCGTCGTCTCGACTTTGTTGATGTTTGGTTTAGTTAACGCTGCATGACAAGCAAAGTGCGATGTGTGTGTGTGTGTGTGTTCTACGGGGCGAATGAGTGATGTCGCCGTAAGCGTGTTTGAGTGCGTGTGTTTGGCGTCATCTGTGTGGGTGTGGGTGGGTGTGTGTGTGTGCGTAATGTGTGTGGATGTCTGTTTCCGTTTCCGGTGCTGTCCATTTGGCTGCTGTTGTTCTGTTGTTCTTCTCACACTTTGACCTTGTCCTTGGGGGCAACTTTTCTATGGGTCGCTGATCGCTGATTTCCCAAGCGATCCCTTGTGACATGTGACCTTGTGACCTTGTGACCCCTGGCTAGCGGCAGGCGCTACTTGCCACCAGCTTGGGAGTCCTGTCCGGAAGTCCCAGGACTTCCTTCATTTTTCTCGTTCTCTCTATATATGTATATATATCCATTGTCCATTTTCTCGTTACGTTAATTGATTGACACTGAGATTTGTAATATTCCTTTCGTTGCGTGGTTGTTTAGATGTTTTCCTATTTTGTCCAAATGTCTCCCTGCTTCCTTCCGCTTCCATTTTTTTTTTGTATGCCCTGTGCTTGGATGTGTGTTGTTCTGTTTCGACTATCGATAGACTTAGCCGGCTATCTATCATGGTCTCCATGGTTGAAAATGCTGATTTATGACTGACTGCGCTGACGATAGTTTTTTTGGTTGTATTTTTGAGATACGTTTTTTTAAAGATTTTTTAGCGGTGTGTGTTGAGTTTGTTAATGAAGCGGCTGCTGCGAAGATCTCTAGATTCCTTTGTGGTTGTAGTATTTTTTTTTTCATTTACTTAGTCTTGTTTTTGTTGTTGACATTTGATTTGTTGATTTCGATGGTTTTCAAATGGAGACGACAAATTGCATTTTGTATTGTTTCTAATACTCCCAATATCATGCATCCTGTATTTCACCTTTTAAGCCAGGCACCCTGTGGTGTTGGTTATGTCCTAAACGATTCGCTAAGTCCTGTACAACATCACGAAATATAACTGTATCTATGTTTTCACCTAGTAAATACAACAAAAACCAATCGCCCATCTTCGAACGACGAACGATTATTTCAATAGCGTCACGACGCACTAACCTGCAAATGGAAAATATCGATAAGTAATTGTGTTTCAAAAATGTGTTTATACAGTTGCGACAATCGTTAGAGTTGATAAGGGGATAAAAAAACACCATCTCTTTATGTTTTGCATGTCATAGCCATGAAGAACGTGTACAAAATCTTAGCCCTAGAACTGGAAGCTTATCGATAGTTAAATTTCGATTGTAATTAAATATAAAACGATAATGAATAAAAGAGAAACCTCATTGGAAACGATCTAGATTATATTTTAAATCTACAATAATTTAAATTTAATATATTTCCTAAGGTGTTACCGATTATTTCGATAAAACTTATGGTTTAATTTTATGTAACTAATTCTGTTTTTTTTTTTTTCATATCCCCATATCATCTCTAGTGACTACCCCTAGTGTCTATAACTCACCTAAATCGCATACGAAATAAGTAGACCCTCATTCGAGGAGAGAATATAATAACCACCCTGTATATTAGCGTTAATAATGTGAGAAACGTTAATAATATAAACCAAAACCAAAGGAAAATGTAAATCTTCTCATTAACAACGTTTAATGGTAAAATGCAAATGGCGTCGTGTTTCTCCACCTAGAAAAACAGATTCAATTATTATTTATGTCTTCGGTTTTGAGAGCGCTGCATCATTCGTTACTCACCTCCCCACTTGAACCATATTTAAAAATGTACATTTGGTCATTCTGGGAAATATGTAAATCATCGGATCCATGCGATCTTCCTGATCGGTCTCCATATAATCTATCACTTCCAGGCCAAATGTCATAAATTCGCCATCGAAAAATCGATTCATAAGAAACATTTGACCTGCAAAGGAACCACAAAAAAGATACAAATCAGCACCAAAAAGATACAGAGATACACTTTTCGTTCGTTCGTTCGGTCAATCTATCTTGACTATCTGTTTATCGGACCCCAAATTGATGGGTTTTTTGCCACTGCCACTGCCACTGCCACTTCTCCGATTTTCCACCGTTTTATTTTCCATTACCCCCCTCCCACATTCTGTGTGCATGGGTGCATGGCTGCATGGGTGCATAGGTGCTCTTTTGGAAAATTCGGCGTTACGAATCGGTGCGATATGGCAAAGCGGTACGGACTTTTCCCGATCCGATGCGATCGGATCCGCTTGATCGATGGGCGGCCAACGAGGCGGGAATGAATCGATTTACTTCGCAATACCAACTCACCCACGCCCGAGTGCCCCATTAATTATGGCATAGCTGATTAGTGCAGATAGCGGATTCGAAGTCGGATTCGAAATCGAAATCCATCAATTGCCCGCGCTAATTGCGGCTAATTGTGATGGAGATCGAGATGGAGGTCAATGAACAAACAATGCCCCCAAGGTACGTTAAGTTTAATGGCGGACTGTGAAGCGCATTTCAATAATAAATGAATAACCATCGGACTTATGCCGCCCATAGGCGCACTAAAAACTTTTTAACGAGCACTTTTTGCCCAAGTATTGTTGGCATAATTATATGCCCAATAAACTATATCATAATAACCAATGAGTGGCCGAAAGTAAAGCTATTTGATGAAGAAGCATTTTGCTGAATGGCTCTTGATTACTTTTTAAATTTATTTGGCAACTAGATAGGCTAGATAGATGGGGGTTTCTCATATACAGAGGAAAAAGCCTGATTCCACTGACACATATTTCTACATCCCGACCGAATGTACATTATCCAGCAAGAAAGCTATAGTCGAGCACCTCGACAGTACTCAATTAAGGAAATTAAAGCGTTGGGTAAACAAGCTAGTTTTTAATTTCTGAAATAGTTTTACAATTTCATTCTTTATATTATCAGTTTAAATGCATATTTGAAGCAGATTCTTTTACCAGTAAAATATGACCATTAAATACATACAATATTTGAGTCGATATTGAGATATTAAAAATTCCCGAATATTATATATGTGTATAAAGTAAAAAAGTTATAATCAATAGGGAAAAACCCAAATTTGTTAATAAATATGTGGTTTTGAAAATCTTTACGTCAAAAAAATTATTCAAATCTTCCATTAAATGCATTTTGTGTGGCGCCTCACCTTTCAGTCATGACAAACACACCCCGATTTCAATTTCCATTTCCATTTCCATTTACATTTCCACTTTCCCCTGCTGGCTAATTGACCCATTTCGAATTTCTGGCCAATTAGGCCCGCGTTTCCCAACCGATCGCCCCTCGCACTTTTCCGAACGCGATGTCAGCCATTTTATAAACGTGTATTACTCGCATTATTATTGTTTATTTCCAATGTTTTCTGACAGTTCATTATTTTGTCAGATTTCGGATTTCAGCGCGCGCACGCCGCAGAAGACGAGGGGACCAAAAATTTGGGGAGATTTTGTTATTTTGATGCGGGGCGGTCAGTCGATAAAAATTCGTCATTGATTTTTCGGCGTAAAATCGAACGGGGAATGTTAATGAATGTCGAATTTATGTTGCCCCCGTCCCAGGAATCCGTTTTGTTAACCCCGAAACATTGTTTACCGATCTCACTGGCACCTGGATAAGTCCAAAGATTGGCAGATGCACCGAAAAAAAAATACAGTGCTGTATATATTTCATATAAAAAAGTAAAGCACATGTCATTTATATGGAATTAATCTTGAAATGGAAATTGAAAATTTAATTTAATACTAACTCATTTTACTGGTAAAAGAAACTACTTTAGTTAATTTATTTAGTACTTAAAACATTTCTTAATATGAGTACCAGGCAATTCCTTGTCAACACACTCGACTTTAGCCATCTTCAATGTTTTTTCTATAAATTTGATCTTTTAGGCTCAATAAAATAGCTGAGCTAAGATCAAACTAATATGTTCGCAGCGTTAAATGATATGATCTGAGATCCTTACAGTCCCTTAAGACCATAACGATATCAAAACACATCTGTTTGATAATACTAAATATATATTATACATGATATATTTTATTCCGTGCACTAGTACTCACCTATCACATTTATAAGGGCGAGCAGCTCACACACGTAATATCTGTACGCCCACCAATTGTGATATCTGTGAATACAAATCGAGGGAAGTTAGGCAATTAGCAGTGATTCAGATGTAAATAAATATATATGTGCTAGCTTTGCAAATGCCAAATCGTTTGTCCGAGTTTCCATTTTCTCTGGAGAACTTTGACTCGTGAGTCACAGTCGCTTTCCGGAGAATTCTTTGTTAATTACGGGGACCATTGCCCGGAAATGTTTGTTCGGGGAATCGTTTATAAAAGGTGAGATCTGGTGCATTGTACTCTCTCTTCGACTTAATAAATGGGTTCATTCTGGAGAACTCAACATTTTACGTTGTTAAACTCTAAATGTTATGTTAAATAATCAAAGAACCACTTAATAAATGAGTTTATTCTGGAGAAATCAACACTTTACGTTGGTAAAGCTAAACAGGGAAAACTCATACTTAATTTTAAAGGTTTAAACATTTACGTAATTTTGTATATTTAACGAACAGCAAGTA
Organism: Drosophila gunungcola; assembly: GCF_025200985.1. Taxonomy (NCBI): domain Eukaryota; kingdom Metazoa; phylum Arthropoda; class Insecta; order Diptera; family Drosophilidae; genus Drosophila; species Drosophila gunungcola. Next base: position 208,262 of record NW_026453227.1, on the reverse strand, counting down.
TTGTTCTAATAAAAATCTTTTGATTTTTTAAAATTTCATTTCCAAATTAGACAACTCCTCTTTGGCCATTTGCAGGGCTTATTCTATATGGTGCGTACTTACCTTAAATTTTCCCACAAATAATCTAAAAGTAATTTCTTTTTTTGTTTTTTCTCGGCTTCGGAACAAATGCCTATGTCTAAGTCCATGATGAGCGCATGAATCTTGCCACCCTCCCAAGATTTCCACAGCCATCTTGGTGTATAAAATAAGATTGCCTGCAAAAAGCGAATAGAGGACAGATGTAGTATGTACTATACTGTATACGTATTTATAGAGATCTGCATAGGTGAGTTTGAGTTCCATGTGGGCGTGATGTCGCATTGGAACTGTCGTAAAAGCGAGAAAAATACCCCATGACAAGTGACATTCGCCAGCTGTTTAGTAGATTGTGGACCCCCGATTCCAGCCAAAAGAACAATGCCATATAGCATATAACATAAAGCACATATAGCTTTGGCATTAGTGAGTGACCTTCCCCAGCGACATAATTGTCTTTGCTAATTCCATTCCATACCATTCTATTCCATTTCTGTGGGCCCTCGTCAATTAGCCCTGGTCCATGGACCATTGGGGGGGCAGTCTAAAGTATGTCTATTCGCCGGGCTTACCTACCACAATATCGGACGATCCAAAAGACAGACAGGCAGACACGAATTCTTGCTTAATTGTACCCATCAATTGGTCAGTCACGAGGTGTATTCATTGCCTACGAAATTGGTTCTGCGAAAAAATCACCAATTTATCCTGATGGCATATGCAAGTCTGATTTGGTTAACACATTAAAAAGGTAATACATACTTATAAATTTAGCTATGGCTGACACCTCTCCTGTAGCCTTGTTTTAGACTTAAGCTTACAGTGTACAAATAAATAAATAAATCACATTAATTATTTTGGCTACTGTTTTAGTACGTTAATGATATCACAATATGCAGGCAGTTTTTATTGAATGTATGCAAAAATTTACTGTATGTATAGTACTTTAATAATAATATATGTTAAAAGTAGGAAACTATATTGGATTTAAAAAGTAAACAAACAATTGGTTTTATTTTTTAAGTAATTATAATATTTTATTATATATTTATGCATTGTTAATTCTTAATTTTTTTTTTTATATTTTTTTTTAATAATAATATTAAAGACAATATAGAAATGATGTGCTAAAACATGAAGGTAGTTGGTATAATTACACCAATAACTAGAATATTTTAATTCATTACTCACAGGTAATATATGGATAAGTACAGTATACTTCGGATTATCAAGGAAACGTATCAAATAGTATTCATGACATCAAATCAAATAAAATACCCTCTATATTCATAAAATTAAATAAAATAAAAACCGTAAAGCGGGGTATTTAAGAGTGCCAAAACCACGACATCAGCATTCGCCTTCTCGTTATAAGTCCGTCTGTATTTTCTTTTGCCGGGGGGATTTAATGCCCGACCCGATGACAAATTAATAATAACTTGTATCGTAAATTAGCCGGGGATTCGGATGCTCGGACCATCTTCAGACAGCTGGGGATTGTGGATGGCTGACTGTTGACTGGGGACTGGGGATTGGGTGGCTGTGCAAATTGTGTACGGGTTGTTTGCTTTGGCACATGACAATGTCGTCCCATCATCGTGATCTTGAGTCTTGAGTCTTGAGTCCGAGTCCCTGGCAGGTGGTAATCCCCATGTCTGCCGTCTGGCGAGGTGAGAGTTCAGTTTGTTTAGTGGGCGCCCGACTGGCGGCTGTCCGTCAATCTTGGCCAGCGAATTTCCACTCTCGAATATTTCACCACACGCGCTGCGCTGGTGATCTGATGATCGTGCCCCAGAAGTTTGCATTTCTGCCGTCTTTCGATTCTTTGGATTTGGCGTTTGGCGTTTGGTCTTTCAGGCTTTCAGCATTTCACTTTTCGGCGGCTGCAGTTCCAAACTATTCGCCATTGTCGTTGGCATTTGGCTTTAATTGGCCCGAACAACATCTGCAGCACATTCTATCCGCCAATGACGGCAATCAGTGCACATGAACAGAGGCGCTCAAAATTTTAGGGGCAAACTTATAGGAAGACAAGTATTATAATTAAATTTATGCTATGTTTATTATATTCCCAACATTCGATTCCATTCGAACTTTGATTGGTGTATATTGTTTTATATTACATCAAAATTATCGAACGCTTAGAAACGGTTTTTAATATTATCCAATGGGTAATAATAACAAACTGTGTTGGACTTGATCTGTAACACAGCTTTGGTAGTTTACGGAGGTTATTGGTGGCATGGACTGAAAAAAAAAAATCCATCCTATGGTTTATAGTCCTATGTCGAAAGTTTTACAAATCCTTTAATATGCATTACAAATTCTTGCAAAACATTTTGCACATTAAAAATTTATTTTAAAAATAAACAACATATTTTATTGAGAAAATTTATAAAATTTGCACCTTTTAAATAAAATGATGATTTAATTAAATGATACCAGCGATTTTAATAGTATTTTAATTTACCCAAGATCGAAAATTAAAAAAAGGTTTAGAATTTTGTTAAGTTTTCAGCTCAAACATTCCAATTTTAGAATTTACATTTATTAAATAGAATTTAAAAAGTTTTAGTGCTAAATAAATCCAAAATACGATTTTGCAATCAGGTTTGGCCCACAAATTGTGATTTTTTGAGTGGCAATTTATGCTATTATTTTGAATACATCTGTTTTTTTGGGGAGAGGTCTGTTGCCACGCCCTGCCGGAAGTCAAATGATGCGTTTGATTTGCTTTGGCCTCCATCATCTTGGTGTGCCCTTTTGTGTATACAATCGCCAATTGCATTTCCCCGACGACAGCCCAAATGAGGAAGAGAAAAGAAGGGTGGCCTCTCCCCCATTTTCCACCCGCTTTCCCGCTTTTCCACGTCTTTCAATGTGCGTGTGTGGAAAGCAATTTGGCAAGCATTCAAATCGCAATAGCATCGCGTAAATGCAACTGCAGCAGAAGAGCAACAATCAAAGCGAAAGCCAGAGGGCAAAAGAGGCGTCTCAGAAGAATTCTTTGCCGTGCCTTTAGACTCCAGGCACCGTGGTCGAACTAATGCATGGATAACAAAAATACTGCTTTGTGAGGTAAACAATACAAAATATTTATATTTATTAAAGATCATTTTAAAGGACTTTACATTAAAAAAGGTATTTCAGGACGAGAAAAGTATTGAACAGCGACCTTTTAAATATATTTCAGTCAAATACAGCACTGTCGCCCATTTAAGGTTCTAACATACTTCAGCCAATATAACCTATATTTTACTATCAGTTTTCGATGTTTTACGTGCAAACTTAATTATTTTTTTTTTATTATAAACAACAATTTTTTACCAATAATTTTAATGAATTACCAAAGTGTTGAAGTCAATAAAAAGGATTTTCCCAATATTAAAATAAACAACTTACATAGTTCTTTAAATTTGTTTGTATTCTTTGGAAATTTGTAAGCTTTATTATTGTCCTAAGATAACACGACTAAGGTTAATAGACTAAAATGCATTAATTTAAAAATATGCAGCATTTCAAGTTAATGTAAGACAACACATTTTGTATCTAGTCTTTAGTTTACTTTTGACTCAATAAAAATTATTGCATTTTTAGTACCCATGAATAAAACGCTTTTGTTTATGGTGGAAATTGTTAAGTTTCTCAAAACGAAACCCTAAAATAATAGCTTATTTTTTCAATTTAATGTTTTACGTGCAAACTTAATTATTTTTTTTATTATAAACAAAAATTTTTTACCAATAATTTTAATGAATTACCAAAGTGTTGAAGTCAATAAAAAGGAATTTCCCAATATTAAAATAAACAACTTACATAGTTCTTTAAATTTGTTCGTATTCTTTGGAAATTTGTAAGCTCTATTATTGTCCTAAGATAACACGACTAAGGTTAATAGACTAAAATGCATTAATTTAAAAATATACAGCATTTCAGTTAAAGTAAGACAACACATTTTGAATCTAGTCTTTAGTTTACTTTTGACTCAATAAAAATTATTGCATTTTTAGTACCCATGAATAAAACGCTTTTGTTTATGGTGGAAATTGTTAAGTTTCTCAAAACGAAACCCTAAAATAATAGCTTATTTTTTCAATTTAATGGGGATTACCCACTGTTTAGCGAAGGAATCACCTAGGAAGTGTCTGATTCTGATCCCATATGATCCGATCTGTCACTCCCCCAGGCGACGGCAGTGCCCCTTATTTTTGTTCTTTTTTCAAAAGTCGAGGGGAGACCAAAAATACACGCGCATAAGTCAAATATAAACAGTTCCCACTCCGAGAACCTTTGGCCATATTCCCTATGTTCCCTATGTTCCCTATGTTCCCTATCTTCCCGGTTCCCGGTTCCCAAAATCCCAATTCCCACTGGCATATCCATGGCTTTTTGTTTCAGCAATGCCCTGGCATCTGGCCAGAAATATTATTTCACTTTTATGTTTGTCTGCGCCTTTTCAATAAATATCTAGACATGCCGGGCGCAGAAATATGGATGAGAGATGGATAAATCGGGGAAAGTCGGGGCGAGAAAGGCTATATAGTGGCGTAGAAGAAGAAATGCCAATTTTTGACATATCGCAAAAGAATGAAGGAACGGCAGGGATCGATCGGATGGAAATTGATGGCTGCAGGTCTTTCAATTTTTATGACTGCATTGTCCAAGTTAATGACCGATCTGGCCATTAGATCTATATATGTAGTTGGTCCATAATAATCGGGGATTTATGGTAATTGGGCCAGTCGAAGTTTCATTGTTTTTTCTACAAAGCCCTGGGGTCCTTTCAATTAACTATAAGTGTTTTTACACCGCACAAAAAATTGCATACAAATTTGAACTAGCTTGTTCTTGATTTTTCATGTGTAAAATACCCCCCATTCTAATGCTCTCGAAAATCATTGATCCACGATTGCCGGCACTATTTCTTCTATTTCTCGTTTTGTTTTCTCTTATTAATAAATCGTGCAACGAAAATTGGGGGAAAGTGTAAATTATAGAAACGCGTCTACGCGTCATTAAGCAGGGAGAATACCATGATAAATGTATTTATAGGAATTTGGGTGACTAGAACGTCTCTATAATCGCTCTGTGACACTAACCGAGAAAAGCTCCCCCGATTTTGCCCGCCCCAAACAAAGTGTGATAAAAATATACATTTAATATTTGTACATTGTTAGCGGGAAGATATATTGTGTAATCGACCAGCAACGTCTCTCTCTCTCTCTCTCTATATATATATATATATATATATATATGTATATATATACATGCGACTCGATCTATATATACCTATATACGCCATATGGACGGCGACGTCACCGATTTTGGGCAGGGGTGTGGGAAACGAGGAAAAAAGGGGGAGGGGTGGGGGCCGAAATGGAAATGGCATCCATGACACAATCAATCTCCTTTAAGCGGTGCCAGCAATTAGCGATGACAGTTTGGGAATAGATCAGGTGGCGGAAAATCAGGAGGGAAGCTATGGAGACACTCAGAAATTTAATTTATAATTTTTCAAGATCGATTAAATATTAATACTAACTAATAAATCTGAATTAATAACCACTGGTAAAGTAGTTTAAATTGAGATTTTCTTGGGAGATATATTTTAGAATAGAATTTAACAAATGAGCTAAGCCAGCTAGTTCCCAGAATATTTAATCTTCAATAACAATAATATCAAATTAATGTTAGTCATAATTAAGCTAAAATATTACATATTAATAAGTCAATTTTTCTTATATTCAAAATATGTTTTATTTGCTACTGTCAACAAAAATTAAATGTTAAATAGTTGGAGCAAAAAATAAATCAATATCCTGTTAAAATCAATTATAATGCTTCCAATATCTATATTTATTTCACTTTCTTTGCTTTCCTCTCGAGTGAAATTTGTTCTTAGCGCCTTAGCTCACTTTTTGATCCCATCGATTGCCGATCAATCACTCGCAGTGCCTCGTCCCGTCTCTGTCTGGCAATGTCTACGTCACAGCTCGAACTATCTTTAAGATACTCGCAGCGATACAAGGCCAGTCCAATCACCAGCAACAATAACAAAAACGAGCACACACACGAAATACTTAAGCATTTTCATTTGGCTCACAAAAGACCAAAACCGCAAAACAAAAAACAAATATCAAGAAAAAAGTGGAACAAATATTTGGAAATTGAAAAGTATGTATAGTGATGAATCTCAATGGGACGCTCAGTCAGCGAGAAATCGCTTAATTACTTAATCCATCAAATCATTCAACGCCCCCAAACATAACGATCAACTGATCTATGGCCGATTTTAGATGCTTTAGATGCTTTATTCGCTGCGCAGGCGTAGCTTCCTGAGTGGGTGAGTTATGCCATCGATTTTGAATTTGTGTTGTAATAAAATGATTGATTTGCATTGATTGTTAAATTACAACATTTTATAAGAAAAATGTATATTAATTAACAGGCAATCAGATGAGTTTTTAAGATTTTTTTGAACAATAATGCCAAGTGCAATTCGTAACATTTAAAGATTTATTTAGCTGAGTTATTACATATATCCATGAGAAATGAAAGACTAATCTACAAAAATCTTAAAATTTTTTGGAAAGAAATATTCAAAAGACAAATAGTTGCCCTTGGCCATGTTATTAGGCATAAGAAATGCATATTTAGTTTATGACAAAATCCAACAATGGTATAATGTTGTTGTTCCTAATACCTATTCAATTCTTACTTTTTTTTTATAAGAATTGTTATAGTCTTCTGAAGATATTCATATTTGGACATAGAATAATATAAATGCATAAATCAATTTTTAATTAATTAATATTTAGTTTTAAAGTTAACTTAGCTGATAGCCAGATAAGGATTTATCCATTTGCGAATAAATAAATAAATAAATTGAAAATGTATTATATCGTTGAAATACTGTTCGAGCTTGCCAGCTTGCTTTTTTTTACCAGAGATTTATTTAAGATAAATATTCATTCTACGACAATGCAAAAAATTGTTGATAGTCAAAAGATATCGATTGACATTCGATGAATATCTTCGATGGTTATGATAGTTATAGATATCGAAATCGTTTTGCTATCGATGGTTTTGAAAGCTTTTAGTTATCCGGAGACACAATAGACACTATATACCTGAAAGAAGAGGCAGAAGCAGACCCACTGGTAGTACTTGTAGTGCTTCTTGTCCGCCGGATCGCCGTCGGAGTTGCCGATGCCCGGATACGGCACCGACACGCCCTGCTTCTTGAGGAAGAGGCTCTTGAGCGTGTAGGTGGACTGGATCCAGCAGTACGTGTTCAGCACATCCTCTGGAATATCTTTGGTGTGCACACAATCGATCGGATTGCCCACGTACTGGCGTGTGGTTATAATTAGCGAGAATGACATCAGAATCATCACAGTTATTGAGTAGTGCAGGCGGAATACTATCGAATCGGTTTTAACGTGAGTGACCTTTACAAGGTTTTTCAATCCACGAAATATATCTAACATGGTTTGTCGTCAGCGAAAGCTGGCAAAGATCGGCAATGATTTTCTCTGGCCTCTCTTTGGTTTCTTCTTATGTATTTGGTTTGGTTTAGTTCGGGGTATTGTTTGTCGATAGTATCGATAGTATCAGAGTAGTAGGGTATCAGAGTATCGTGTGGCTATCGATATCGACCGATTGTGCTCCCGATTCCTGGCTGTGCTTTCTTTTGCGCGGCAGGCCCATTATCGGCGCATCAAATAATCGTAATCGGGACTCGAACCGGAACCGGAAGCGCGGCTGCTGGTGGTTCCGGTGGTGCGGATAGTGTTGGTGGTGCGGATGGCTGTGGCTGTCCAATTCCTTGGGTTGCGACGTGTTCCTTGTTGTGGGTCTGACTGTCACAGAGCTGGGCATCTTCGGGTTCGGGTTCGGGTCCGTTTCTCCGCTCTCCGCGATTCATTAACCCACTGTCTCACATTGGCACTTTGGTTTCTTTGTTTTTTTGTCCGAATTTGGTCTTGATTTGCAGCTACTATACACGGTGGGTTAAACAAATTAACTTTCTGAGTTTTCGCGTGGTTTTTCTTTATTTTCACAAAAGTTCACGGGACTTCATGTTGGGATTGCTTTTATTTAAAAAAAATTATATTTTATATATTTTTGTTCAAACAATTTTTAACTAACACATCAGCTATTTTTATTTGTTGAAAAAAAATTGTGTCTAAATGATCTCCTAACTAAATTTGTTTTATTTTTCATTGATTTAACATTGTAAGAATACAACAATCCAAAAACATAAAATTAATGATAATTTTTATTGGCTAAGACTGTTTACTAACACATTTATTTTTGGCTCATGTTTAATATTATCACTATATTTACTTTTCGCCCAAAGGAATCTGTTGGTAACTAAAATGAATTCCTATATCAATTGCTGGTTAAACGTTTAAATTTCCCTGCTGGTTGAGTATTTATTTTTTATGCTTAGCTAGCATTGAAAATTGTGCAAAGAAACAAAACAAATAAAAAACGCTTTGAGCATATAAATAAAATGTGGCATCACCCCTCCTCCTTCGCATATGTTAATAAACTTATGCTGACTGACGTAGGGGAAAAATGGAAGTCCAAAAAAATGGAGAACAACAGTTTCCAAATGAACTGTAAATTTTAAAATTGCAATGTTTATAAACAAACTTTCCCGCCGAGTTGCCGATAATAAAATCAAAACAACAGCGATAGCTAAAAGCGAAAAACTAAATTGAGTACACCGAAAAATGTTAAAATGTTATTTTAAAATTACTATTTTATAAAAAAAAAACTTTAAATTTGGATTTTATTGGACAATTATAAACTTCATTGAAGGTAAAAAAAAAAAATAAAGATTATCTTGTGCATGTGTTTTAGCTAATAATTTAAGTGGGGATATATTTTTCCTTATGATTGTTGATTATTAAAATATGTGTCATTTTTTTCTGTGTACATTAAAGAGAAAAATCCACGAAAGGTCCACGCACACACAGGAGAAATTGCGTATACGCACACGTGGCCCAGCAAAGTCAAAGGCGAAGGCTGACCAGCGGCAGCCAAAGAATCCGCGGCAGATCACATCGGATCGGATCGGATCGTATCGGATCGGGGGATATAGACCAAGGCAAGAGCATCGTTAATCTATTTCGTAATCCAGCAGAGTTCAGGCCGATCCCCGATTTGTTTATAAAACACACAACAGAGATCTCGATCTCCCCATCGACCTGTTTGGGCTTCCTGCCTGCACTTGACATTTCAACGAAACTATTTCGTTGCTCTCGGCATTGTGAAATATGCCAGAAATGCTGCAAAGATTATGGGGGGGATCGAAGATGCGACTACGAATACGACTACCCAAGAATCCGAGACTTTTCATCTGGTTTTCCCGCACAGCGCGTGCCCATAATTATAATGTGGACAAAATATGAAAATGAGACACGGCATTCCAAGAATCGGGCGAGGTGACTAATTGGGATTTTCCCTCTTCCAATAACAAAGACACGAAACGAAAAAACAAGAATAGGAAGGAAAAGAAAAGCACATTTTCCGCCGGGATATAAGTAGTACCCGTAAAATCGAACAACAGCCGATCGGCTCGAGTTGAGTTTACTTTCGAATGCAGCCAGCGGAGAATGCTAACAAAAACATATATTTCCCCGATCAAAAGCGGCCAGCACACTTTGAAGTCGGCGGGCATCAGAATCAGAATCAGAATCCGAAGCGAAATCAATTTAATTTCAATATTTTCAGAGTCAATAAGGCTGAGATGGCCAAAGAAGTTCGATTCGGGTCGCAAAAAAAATATTGCGGAGCTATTTCATAATTATTGATACAATTTTTAGGCAACTGGATGGGTGCTTAAAGCGATTTTCCCTTGTCAAAACATGAAAATCCTAGGCTTATGCTTTCCCAACATCATAATCATATGTGTTACCACATTTATTTGGCTTATTAAAAATCGGGGTCTTAATATTTCTTCATTATTTATACAAAACGTCTGCAAAGATGGGTACAAAATTCCATAATGATGCAAATGTCTTTCTGGTGAAATGTTTTCCATTTCTAATTGGTCAATTAAAAAAAAAAAAATATAAAAAAGCAGGGTACATATTTTTGTAAAGGTTTGACTTTAAAAATGTACTAGATTGATACTTTTATTGCATATTAAAAATTATATTGTTTATTTTTTTAATTATCTAATTTTGCTAATAATAATTGATTAATTACACCCAGAGAAAAAACCCCATAGTAAAATTAAACATCAAAATATTTTAATCTAACATTGTTTTTGAAATTATAAACTTTCTTAAAGTAAACTTAAAACATGAAAATTTAATTATTATCAAGTTTAATTGGTTTATCCAATAATTAAATTAAAGATTAACATTTTCTTAAATTTAAAACTAACGTTTTCCATACTTAAAAAAAAAACTGAAAGTGTAACACACTTTGATTTATACACGACAAACCTCGGGGCTAAATCGGTACCGAAAATATTTGATTCAAAGTGAAAATATTTGGATTTACCATGATTTTTCTCTGGGTGTACAATCAACATTTGTAGAGTTAATGTTTTTCTCCTGAAATATACTTCTTTTAATTCTAAATTAAAGGGCTTGGTTGAAATTAATTTTTCAACAGCTAAGCTATTCATTTTGACATTGTATCAAATTCAAACACTTTAGTCAAACTTTTGTTCCCATTCATTTTCTGGCATGAATCAATCTCCTGCTGCTGACTAAATATTTTATTAAACAAAAACAAAAGTTACCTAAATAAACAATGAGCCAAAACTTTATATTTCATACCCAACAAATGTGTGAAAGATATGAGACAACAACAAACTCGCATAAAATATAAAAATAAAATGGAAATTAAAAATCTGTGTTATTTTTTTTTGTTTCTGGATTGCTTTTGGGTTTTTGGACAATCGTGTCGAATGTTAATTGTAAAAATTTGTGTGCCGACTTTGCGGATCGCCTGTTGGTTTTTGGTTTTCGGTTTTTGGTTTTTGGTTTTCGGTTTCGGGGGCAACGGGCAACACATGGCCCCTGAAATTCGCAGTTGGTTTATTTACTTTGTAAGAGTTAATTATGATCAAGCGGTGGCCTGCACACAGCCCCTACAATACTATACTATATATACGTGTCTATATAAATATAAATTCCGATTCTGCGGGCATGTGGCTTCCTACTATATGTTATGATCCCGCAATGCAGTCAATGATCTTTCGTGGGTGTTGTGAAAATATAGAAAACGCTGGGTTTTTGGTTGCTTTGCACAGTAATTGATCGACTTCTCGATTCTCACACTCTTGTCTGGCTTAAGTTATCGGCGATAATGGCTTAATCGGTTTAATCGGCGTATCGGTATTGTCGCGCGAAACAAGCGCGGGTCACGTGTCCGACATGGCCGACATTTTTATCGGGTGACTCTGGACACCTCACATTTTTCGATCTTTCACTGGTAAAAAAAAAAACAATAACAGTTCGATGGGCTTTGCAATTAAAAAAAAAACGGTAATTGTAAAATGGATTCTCCTCGGCTTGAGGTTTTTTTTTTTGGGATTTTTTCTCGAGATCAGTTCGGGCAACAAAAAGAGAGACTGTGGACTTTGGAGCAGCAGGAGCAGGAAAAGACGCGCGCGTTCACTTTGCCAACGCAACAGACACTGGCGGGCATTGGCCAAGAAAAGCCACTCGGAAAATGGCCCGGCCACAGCTGACGGAGAGAAAAAGAGAGCGCAGGGAAAATGCAGAGAGCAGATCTCTGTGCTGCCAACAATTTCAATTTTTGGGCAGCAGCAACACGTTCTCTGCTCGCGAGACACGCACACTTCCGGCGGCGAAAAAAAAGGGGGGAGGGCGGTGGGTGGGGAAAATCGGTCGGGAAATTAGGGGCGAAGGGTCGGCGGAAAATTCGAGATGGAGAATGGGATGGGGGGATGGGGGGATGGCGGACTAGAAGCTGCACTCGCCGGCCATAAACAACAATGGTAGTTGCAACAATCTGTGGCCAGGCCCAAAAGCCTAAAACAAAAGGCCTAGAGACACCCTTCACGCCTCTAAATAAACCCCGCACCACTTCCTCGAGTTAGATGTCCGAATGGCATCAAAACATTGCTTAGGATAGTGGGACAACATGAATTAAAAATAAGAAAAATGTATGAGGTCTAATATTAAAAACAATTTAACGAAATAGACAAGACAAATCTTTAAATTTTTCAAACAAATTATACATGATATTATCTAATCCAATTATCCAATCTAAGTTAGAATTATTTAAGATCATTACTTTTCGAAAAAAATTTTTTTAATAAATCGATAAATCAATATATTTGCTCTTAAGTGGGCTTAAAGACCCAAAATTCTTAAAGGACTCAAAATCTTTTAAAATTCATTTGAAATGCATTGTTTCTTTAGTTTTTTGTTTAATCTAAATTGCTTTTTTCTAATGGAATAATATATTCCTGTTTCTGCTGAAAAAAACCATTTTTATCCCACTGTGCACTTGGGAAAACTATTTACATATTCGTATTTATTTCTTGCACGCTCGCGAATGACAACGAGGCGGAGAAAGGAGTGTGGAGAAAGGAGAGTTGAGAAAGGAGAAAGGAGAATGCGACTGACAACGAAAAGGGCGAGAAGCGACAACGCTACGAAGACCCGATATCCAATGATTTGAAGCGACATCACAAGGAGTCTGACTTGGAGCTGCAAAATTTTTGGAGAGAGGGTAGTGCAAAAAATACACTCCCAAAAATATATATATAATTATCATTTTTCAACAGTAAACAAATTTTGAACAACTCTTGTTGTTCAAAAAATACATTCTCGTCATTCACGAGTGAAAGCAACATAATTAATAGATTGTTCTGTTTTAAAAGATTGCATTTTATGAAAGCTAGAGTATTTACCATATTAAAATGCATATTGATTATATCAATGGCACTTTAAAAAAATACAATTGTAATTTACTCATTTATAATATTTTGCGAGGAATATCGCAGGATTGAAGATAAAATTTGTTTTTGAATTTTGCTAATTCTAAATGACAGTGCTCTTTGGATTCGAAACAAAATGTTTATATACTGTCAATTTTCTGTGATATCAATTATTTTGCTGGCAGTAATTTCCGGAATGTTATACAATTTTCTCGCAGTGGCGGAGTGAAGGGTTTCCGCTCTGCATTGTTGTGATTTCCGCTCATTATTGCTGCAATCAGGCGGCCGGAGCTTTTGTCCTGTGGCAGGACATGTGACGTGGCTAGGAGCCGGAGAGCCGGGATTTATGCGTATTTTGATTCCTGCGCCTAGACGTCATGCGGGGCATATCAATTGGAGTTTTATGAGGACGGGCACAGCTGGAGTGGTGGGCATAAAAACTGTCTGACATATCCGCTGGCCGATTTGATTAAGTTGTCCCATCGCGACCAGCTGCTTTGGTACACTGCTGAGCAGAATAATATGACTTCGGCTTACTATTTAAGTATTTTGCTTATTTTGATTTTCTAAAACCCTCTTTTTCCCTCTGTTCAAATTGTATTAAATATGTATTTTATAATATCTTAAGCTCATAATTAATAAAGATCTGTATTCCACATATAATTTTTTTTAATACCCAATTTTTTTTAGCGATAATGTAAAAATTGTTTTTTTTACAGCTAATTTATTTATTATGGGTGTTGACCAAAAAATTGTATATTTATATTCGATCTAGTGAGGCATATTCAAAATATTTCGCCTTATATTCTATTATTTCTTCCTCGACTGTAGCAGTATCTGTATCTAAAGCCCGTTCTGTATTTGTATCTGTATCTAGGCAGCTGCCACAGTCGTCACAAATATGGGTGTGAGTTGGTCGGAAGAAGACAGTCTCAAAATTGAGAATGGCAACTGGAGGCTGGCCATCAAAATTCAATTGGTTTGAGGCACTACGTGAGTCGCCTAGCACACTCAGTCCCCAAAAGCAAAATGCTCCGTCTTGAGACAATGGCGGATCCCACTGCATAATTCGGCCATTAGGCTATGTGCTTTCTTTTTCTTGGCCCTGATTTTCCCGGGGACTCTGGCAGACAGTGAAGCGGCGTAGACAATGTCCGGAAAAAGCCTTGCCTGGCCTCGCCTCGCCTCATTAATGCACCCGAAAAACATTACCCGGATGGGAAATGCATGGGCACTTTTCCGAATTTTCCGCCATTGGGCCCAGCGCCAAATGATGCATTAGAATCGAAGGGAGGAGAGACCCTTCGAAATAAAAACATATTAATTATCTCTGGGGTTGGGCCTTGTAAAAGGTGTCTTTGGTGTTTAGAGGTCATTGCAGAATTCTGGATTTAACAGAAAGAGTTCTGGAGGCTAAATATAAATATAATATTGTGTATTTTAAGCAATATGGAAATAAGAGTTTCTAATTAACAACAAATAATAATACTCTCATATTACAGACATTTTTAATGATGTTCCATAATTTGTGTGTCAGTAAGACTAGGTTTCTCCATATTATATCTTCTCTTTAAGTTTAAGTTCCTGCGTATAGAATTTCTTTCCTATTTAATATTTATTATTTGCCAATATTTTTATATAATGTTCTTTAAGCCTCCTGGCTAAATTCTGTCTTATTTCCTAGACAAAGACAGGTATTTCTTTCGACGCAGAATATAAAAACGCAAGATAAAGCGAATTAAAATGTTCCGTTGGCACAAGACATGCCGAAAGCGAATCAGATACAAAGGAATACTGATCCCATAAAACTTGTGGTTATTGGGCAGATGAAGATCTGGGGAGCCGTTTCCCCGGCCACTTTCATGTAGTTTCTCGTTTCGGACAAACACTTTGATGGACTGCTCGATGGTTTGTTGGCGCACCGCCCCCTTTATGATCCCCTTACCGCCCCCCGCCCCTTATTTTTTTTGGGGATACCCCTGCCTCTTTGTCTTTATGATTTTATGATCGACAAGGAACCGCACACGCGGATTTTATGAGCGATGTCAAATGGTTGCGTCAGTTCTTGTTGCGATCGGAAAGAAATATGATTTGTAATATTGGATATCAAGAACGCTTTAACGAGCTCTTGTATATATTCCGTATTCCCCAGGGGTGGCAGGTGTGTCAAGGGAGGGGGGAGGTAGGGAGGGTGGCTCGGTATCCCCTTCGAACCACACACTCGCCACATAAATTATAATTTTTTCAGCACCCGGTCGCCCAGCGGGACGGTGGCGTAAATAAATAAAATTAATGGAAATATCAAGCACACTGCGCATAAAATTGATAAAAGACGTTCATCGGACATGGGCATGGGAAATTGGGGGGAAAATACAGGGCCCCGCCCCATCGGTTTTTGGGTTTAAACGGGGTCAAGCGATTGCATTCTGTGTGTGTTGTTTTTTTTTTCTTGTTTTTAACAAAAATAGAGCAGACAAAATATAATAACAGAGCGCACAGAGCTGGAAAAACTGGAGAAAGCGCGTCCCAAAATAGTTCTGGCTTCTTTTTCCGGTACACCAGCAGCGGCAGTAGCAACAGCATTATTGCTGCCCGGCAGCAACATGCAACATGGGAAGGGAGCAACTGCAGCGTCTGTGCCGCATTAATGCATCATACAGTCGATTCTACGGTTTTGCAGGCCAACAAAAGAGACAACGCCTCGAAAAGTGCGAAAGGTCATTGTTGCCTGTTGTCAATTGTTATTGCTGGTGGCTGATTGTTGGTGACCCCATGCCGAATTTACCCCAGGGATCGGCTAGACGGGTACCCCCATCGGCTCAACCTCCAGGTTGAAATTATAATTATAATTTGGGCAAATACATTAGAGCCGTAAGTTGTTTCAAGGCTCTTTTGGTTTAATATGTTGAGAAAGCGCAAATATTACAATATTATATTGTTTAAAAAAGCAAAACACAACTCATTTCCATACTCTTATGCGGTTTTCTGTTTCGTTTGCTATGCCAAGCTCTTCAAAAAGTTCCGAATTATTTTAATGCTTTAAGCTTATTAGCAAAATGAGATTCTTAAAAAATGTTGACATATTATTATTAACTAATTATTAACTTTAAGGCTTGATTGATTGCTCCTTAGTAATTTCGTACGAAATCTTTTATTTTTAAAAACATCGATTGTAGAACATAATAGCTTTCAAACAATTTCTTAGCTTCTTCTTAGGCATTTCAAAAACTTTATCAAAAGTCAAAAAGCTTTCTAAAAGTTTTGTCCAAGTTATTTTGTAGGTAAATAAGTGCATTTAAAGCACACATGTATTTAATAACAATAATTGTCATGGAAAAAAGAAACATAGCTTTTAAAATCAATATTAAATTAAGACATAACATTTCCATTAATCCTTAGTGAAGAACAATTTTTTACTTATGTTCAAAAGCTCACAAACAGCTCCCAAAGTTCTTAGGATGGTGGACAAAAGGCATGTAAGTGCTATTAAGTTTTCCACCCAGCTTTCAATCGCTTTTAGACAGTTCCGCTACCACAGGATACAGAGCTTTTGCCTTTCAAGCTTTCTACAGAAGGATATGATTTTTCAAAGTATAAAAGAACTTACCTGAAAAAATAGTGTAAACGCTACCCATTGATAATATTTTGTGTGCTTTATTGTTAGAGGCCCGCGGCCCTGTGAATTATGAACTCCGGGAAAAGGCACCTCGGAACCTTGCTTCTTCATAAACGCATCGACCACTGTATACGTTGAGTGTATCCAACAATATGTGTTGAGAACATCTTCGGGAATGTCTCTGCAATCGCAAAAAGCGCATTAATCGATGAACTATCGAAATAATCGATCACTTACCTTGTATGTACACAGTCTATGGGATTTCCTACGTACTGCCGCGTCGTCACAGCAATCGAGAATGTGATCAGTAATATAACCGTTGCGTTGGTGTGCAGGCGAAAAACAGGTGAATCGATTTTGACATGAGACACCTGTTGTCCGTTGTTATCGAAGCGTTATCGATGATTATCGTGTTTTGTGTGTGGTTTGTTGGGTGGTTGTTTTAATCGTGTTTTATCGGTGGGGACGAAGAAGGAGAACATTATTATTAAAGGTATTGGCAGTGGTTTAAGTTTACATAAGTCCAACGCAAAAATTAACCCAAAAGAGGTAAACAAAAACGGATGATGAGATAAGTCTCTGAAATGCAAAACGTTTGCTATGTCTGTTCTGAATGAAATCGAGAGGACTGCTCTCAGGTGCTTTATCATATGGGGTTATATATCTGGTTATGTACATTCATAAGCAATTTCTTTTTTTCCGCTTTCAGGGGGCCTTACAATTAGCTAACTCACTTATCAATAAGTATTGGGGCCTCCTATTCGCCTGCAATCAGAAGCTATATGTTTTTTTCTTTACCATTTTATTTATGTAATTTTTATTCATATATCTTCATCACTCAAGTTGCAGGCGAAGTAGGGCGTTTTAAGATTAATGCGAAATAAATACAATTTGCTTTTGGAAGAATTCTCGAATTCTTATCGGCTTTGCCATTGTTTTTCTTATGGCCGGTAAGTATAGTAAGGTGTCACAGCAATTGTTTCGACTTCCTCAGCTAGCTTTAACACTCCTTTCTTTTCTGGTTTTAAAAACAAAACTAAAGGAAACAAAAAACTAAATTTTATGTGTGTGAGCAAGAGATAGAAAGAGATAGAGAGAGGTGTAGGGAAACGAAAAGTGATTGAACTGCTGGGAATGCAAATTTCGGATTTGATTTTTTGTTTTGTTTTTTTGCATTGGAGGCGGATATATAATTTACAGATCGATAGAGATGAGGATTCTTTCGGAGAAGAATAATTGACCAATTTCTGGCCGCCATTTATGATTTTTTTTTTGCTTTAGCCAATCAAAGTTCGCTGCAGATTTCGATATCGAATTAGAATTGTATTTTCTGATAGGTAGGATTTTAACGATGACCACTTAATCGATATTTATCAAAATGTTATCGCTCGACTGACTGACTGACTGACTGACTGTCTGACTAGTTATGGCTGAGAAATCAAAAGAAAACACAGAGTTAAGAGGAAGAGAGACCTGTGAAATTTCGATAATGGCTTGGTTCAGAATTGATTTGATTTAAAATCGAATGCAGATTGATTGGCTGAGTGGTGAGTGGTTTAGTGGTTGAATTGAAATTTGGAGTGGTGGTTCGTTTGTGGCGGCTTTAGCGAGGTGAGTTTTGTGAGCTGAGCTGTGGTGAGAGACATACTTTAAGAGGTGAAAACTGAATACTGCAGTGATCAGTGATTAGTGATCAGTGATCAGTGGTCTGTGATCGTGGTGAGTTCTTAAACTTGGGTGCCACTTGGTGGTGAGTTGTGATCTGTGATCTGGGTGGTTGAGTGGTGTCTTTTGTGGTAAAGTGGCAGAGTGGTGGTGGTGTGGTAGAGTGGTGAAGTTGAGAACGCGAGAGCGAGCGGAGCAGAGATAGAGTGAGATCGAGTGAGAGTGAGTACATTATAAAAAACAAATTGAATACATAAGTAGTTGGAATGTTAATTTAATAAGGTAATACGTGGTGAAAAATCTAGGTGAGTTTGAGTTTGAAATTGAATTGAGTTGAATTGAATTTAATTGAATGTGGCGAAAATGTACGAGAACTGCTTATATAAGATGGTTGAAAATTGGTTTACGTTTAATCTAGTTTTTAGGTAAAATCAAACACAATACACAAGTTAGAGTGAGACAAACAGACATAGAGAGCGAGAGAGATACATATATATTATATATAGGCATATTATATTAACTGAGATAGTGAGAGAGAGAGAGAGTATGTGTGGCAAAGTGAGACAGATAGCGCGGTAAAGCTGGGTTCTAGGCTTAAATATGTTCTGAGTTCATATATATGTAGCTTTAGTATATTTTAGCAGCCCAGACAGACGATCTATAAATGTTTAAGTAACACTCATCTATCTGGGCCCAGGCCATACTTTTTATTTTGTTTAAGCTCTATCAGTTTTTCGTTTTTTTTAGCTTTACAATTTTCGTTTAGTTTTATAATAAGTATTTGGGATTTTAAGTTTTCTTCGGCTTTGGTTAATTTTGAAACACAAAATCGTAACGAAATCAATTACATCTGGATCTGCTAGCATACAGTTAGATAAAGATATAGATGTGGTACGGATATAGTTTGCTTTGTTTCTGTTGGATCTCTGTTGTTGTTGTTGTTTTACTGGTTATTGTTGCTGTGGAGTCTGGCGTTTGTATCTTGTATCTTGTAGTTTGGAGTTTTTGGTTTCGAGTTTGTAGTTTGGAGTTTGGAGTTGTTTGTTGGTTGCGGTTTATTTCTTTGCTGACTTCGGCTTACTTTCTTGTTATATATACGGTATACGATATACTTAAAGCTCAGAGATACATACATGTATATAAATATAGAGAGTGTGGTTTATTATCTTGTAGTTGCTTTATTTTGTTTTGGTTTGGTTTTGGTTTTGGTAACGCTTGCATTTCGTTTGCTTTTTTTTTTTGCATTTTGCATATTTTTTTAAGGGTGGGGTCGTGAGATTGCGTGAGAGAGAGTCAGACAGAGTTTGTTTTTGGTGAGTAAGTGAATCCGTGATTGAGTAATCGAGAGAGAGAGATAGATAGTAAGTAGGTTTATTTAGGTTTCTTTAGTTCAATTTATTTTGCTTTAGTTGTTGGTATTTAACTGACTTCGTTTTACTTTGAGTGTACTTATGCAAATACAGAGAGAGAAATAGGGGTTTTTGGTTTTGGCAGTCGACGGCGATTAAGATGGCCATTCCAAAGTGACTAGAGAGAGATTGAGATAGGGTTTCGGATAGAGACGGAGTGATTGTGAGGTAACGTGACATATAGAGACAGAGCGTGAACGTGATTCAGAGACAGAGCGTGATATTGGAAAACAAATTTAGTCGTAAGGGAACCCAGAAATCTCCGTGGATAATACTTTATTTGTTCAAAAGTAGTCAAAGTATTTTCGATTATAGATGTATTTAAATAAATTCATTTATATCAATACGAATATTTGTTTCATAAAATATTAAATAGATTGTGTCAATTTACTAGTTCAAACAGGTAAGATCAGAAAGTACAGTACAATTTTTCAGAAAAATTTATGATAGTTCAATAAAACATATAAAGTTTATTTAAATTTATTTCAGTTTATTTCAATCGATGATCTAGTTTACAAAAATATTTATTTCAGAGTGTATTACTCAAATTAGGTTAATGTTCTAAATTTGAATTACTATACTACATTTGGGCTGATAATAAGGATATTTAAAGACACCAGAGATTTCCAGAAAAGAATCGGGAAGGGATTAAATTAGGGATTATTGGTTTTCTTAGTGTGCTGGCGTGTGTGAACTTATTTTCGGCATTTGCTAATTTAATGCTGATTCGTGACTTTGGTGACTTTTGGTGATTTTAGTGACTTTAGTGACTTTGGTGAACTCGTGATCGTGATCGTGACATGGTGTTTGTTCGTGTCCTGTGCTTTTGGCGTGTTACACTTTTAGCTGTTTTTGCTATCTTTTTGAAAATTGCTTAACATTTTGTTTTGGTTTAAAGATACTGCATTACGCATTGTATTTTTTTGCTGTTTGTAGTTTTGTGGTGATTTTGGTGAGAGGCAGAGGCAGATTTTTGCATTACGTTCACAATTGGCACAGTATAAATATATATTTTATTTTGGTTTGGTTGGCGTGAGTTCTGTTGGGATGTTGGGTCCAAATTGGCAGAGTTTTTACATTTGAATTAGCAGAGGTCAATCATTAAGTGAGGCGTTTACTTTTGGATTTCTGGGTGTTTTTCTCATATAGATTTTTTTTTTCTGTTTTTGGTTTGGCACTTTCCAGGGTTTGGACTCGGGTTCAAACACACACTATACAAAAAAACACATCTCATATCAACGACAGAGAGGACAACAGATAGAGTGGGGGAGAGAGAGAGCGAGACAGAGAAAATGGGGCAAAGAGAGAGAGAGAGAGAGAGAAGGGGAGTGAGATGTGGAAAGAGACAGAACGATGATCTTTGGAAGGCGTAAATCAAAAGTAAAAGTAAGGAAAACCATAAAGCGAAAGTGTCTACGTAACGAAATCGAAACGAGCAAAGAAAATGGGAAATGCGCGCACACATAAAACAGAAACAGGCCAGGGGGATGGTTTTTCCGGGGGGAGGCTACAGTGCGGCTTATGCTGCTAGGTCCTGTCATCTTGAATTCTTAATTTTCTGAATTTTTCTTTATTTTATCTCTTGTTTTTATATTTTAAGGACGTGTTTACACTAAGTTCAAAGAAGCACCTTATAGACAGTAAAATGATTTGTTTCGTAATAAATAGTAATTACAATTAACAATTAATTAATTTGGCTTTGGGGGTTTTCAGCCACTGTCCCACTTAAAAATTTTCATTTCCGCTTAAAGATCTCCTGTGAAATTCTTAACCTCTTCCTCTGAGATCCCCGAATAACCGTCTTACACTTCCGGCACGCACTGTACGCCGATCCCCCGCCTGAGGAGGAGCGCAGCCGAAATCCTTTGACCAACCCAATCTGGCCGAGTGCACCCTTGGGTTATAATGGAATTCAGCCCAAGTGGATGAACGACGATGACTGTTTCCCCCCCCCAAAGTAGCATGTGTAATAAGTATCATGTGCGCTGGACTGACTTACTGAGGGCTGATTAACGAAATGAGGGCCAGAAGAGTGCGACTGCGACTCCGGGACTTCGAGGCTTTAAGACCCCGACACCCCAACACTCCGACTCCTCGCCGACTGACTGACTTATGCCCAGTAACCATAACAATGAATTTTATGCCCCCTTTCGCCGATTGTCCCAACCCCGAACTCTCTTATTCGCCTACTGGTAACTGCCACTGACTGTCGACTGTTAGTGCCACTGCTGTTGCAGAGAGAGAAAAATTCTACTGCATGTGGGATATCTTATACATTTGTAGCATTTCATTTAAGTGTAAGTCTTATTACTTTATTAATATGCAATTTATAAGAAAACAGGAAATATTACGTTGAGTTTTTATTTAAAAGCCTTTTATTACATTATTTAATAACATTGTCAGCATTTTGTTTAACTAAACTAAAATGAATTGTATACAAAAATGTTGCCTAAAATTTGAAAATTTTTGAACGTATTATTTTTAATATTAATTTTTAACTTATTTTTTTTTTAGCATGTAATCTAATTATTTTTCACTATTCCTTAGATCTTATACGGGTTATTGAAGGAGCCCTAAATTCGCTAAATATTTATGATGGCTAATGTGGTTTCGTGTACAAATATATATAAATTATGCACACCTGAAATAATTCGTGTTTAAAATAAAATTTGGACTGACTGACTAGGTATTTTTAGTTCGAATGCCTCTGGAATTATTCTCTCAGTGCAGCAAGTGAATGGGAAGCTCAGTGGCTCCGGCTCGTTTCTGCTATTAGAACAACATTGGCAATATATTTGGGGCAATAAAAATAAGCTTTTGCTACAACAAGGAGGCGACTGGCTTTGTATTTGTACTTGCTGCCCCGTATTTGTTATTGTTATGGGTCCTGCCGCAGTGCTTGCCACTTACGCTTCATTAGGATGCGTCTAAGAACTCTTGCAGCCAGTCAATAATAAATTGAAGTCAGCTCTCAGTCTCCGAGAGCTGGAATTCAGTTCCAGGAGCACTGAGCACTGAGCTCCAAGTGCCAACCGCGTGGTAGCAATAAACAAGCAAACAACAAGGACAGATTCACATCAGTGGGACACGCCCCCTTCCCAAGCCGCCCCCCGGTTACACATCATTGGAGTTGACTTTAAATTGGCGACTTAAACGAACAATTGGCCCCGGGAAAATTCAGCAGAGAACTAAACAAAGAACTAAACTAAAAAAAATTTAGAAATGTGAAAACTAACAACAGGCTTTTCAGGGGTAGTGTTTTGTTTGTTTTGTGTGTGTTTTTTTTTGGGTAACAGTTATTGGATTGTTTTTTTTTTCAGTCAGCAGGCAGACTGGATGCTTTCACTTATGCAAGATACAAATACAAGGGATTATAGTAAGATATTTATATATAAATATATATATTTAGAATATACGGTTGGGTGTTATATGTTGAAGTAGTGTTAAATAAGTGGTGTTCTTGGTGTGTGTGTGGGGGTGGGTCAAACCATTTGTAATCGATTTGTGATTTTCAATTTATTTTCCGGCTGATCGGCGCCTATTTACACAAGTCCAAGCTTCAGGGGCTTGGGTTTTTAAAGGACTCATTTTTAAGCTATTTACTGGGTTTACTGATATACAAATCAAACAATTTTAACGTGCCACAACAAAAGCGGAAAAACTTAAGGAAAATATAGCTCTACGTGCTTTTAATTTGTTCTTTTTACATAAATTGCTTTCAGAGATAGAGAGAGAGAGGACAAAGAGATAGAGATGCATGCGTCACGGTGATTTTTCACAGCCAGGGTTGCCAGGTCTGGCCAATAAAATGCAAACAACAAGTTCAAGCGTGGGCAATCGGCAGCAAAATAAGTGAAATTCTTCAGTTGAATCGCTGCTTTCTTATGACTTATACGTATTTATTGTATGGTACATGGGTAGTCATAGGTGTTTATCATATAGGGTTTGCAGAATCATACAGTTATAGAGTGGTATCAAAATCAAATACGAAAAAAAGGGTGTCAACTCTGGGTGTTTGCTACTTTTGTGTGTTTTATCTTTTTTGTCTCTGTGGCTCATGTTGCACAAGTATTTTGGATAGTTTGAGTATAGTATAGTATATAGTTTAGCTTGGAGTAAATAGTTTTGATTTGGTTAGTATATATGCGGTATATTGGTAGTATACGGTATAGATATGTTCATGTCAACTGTGGGGTTTGCATTGGTTTAGGTTTAGCTTTTGATACTTATTTTTGGGAATATTTCACACTTTTTCTTTCATTTTATCATAGATTTTTTTATTCTCGTTTATCGAAATTTCAAAATGATAACAAAAACAAATCTCGATAGTTCTGAACTGAGTGAGTGAGATACAAAGATACAATAAGCGGCGCACACTCGGCGGGTGAGCTTGAAAAAGACAGAGTGTTGTAGAAAGAGAGAGATATATAAAGAGCGGGGCCGAGATAAAGAGACAAGACTCCATTGCTGATTTCTACACAGAAATTGCTCGATTGCCAACATATATGCTGCCTGTCCGCTTAGCAGTTGGTATTTTTTGTATGGATTATCGGTTTTTGTTAATATATATATCGTATATAGATCGCTTTTAGTTAACCAAATTTAATACAATTGAATTGTAGACACACAAGCGCACGCAACACACGCACACACACAAAAACATTGAAATTAGCATTTTTGAGTTAAAGACAGAGAGAGAGAGAAAGATGGAGAAGTGGAGAAGAGTAATTGGTATTTTTGGTTTTCTGGTATTTTTTTTGGGGTGGTGTGATGGGTGGGTTTTTCGGTAAGTGGGGGGTGGTTCGGTTTTGGTCTGGGATTTCCTCCTCTTCTGCTTCTTTGTCTTCAGTGGGTGGTACTTTTCTTACGGTTCCAAAAATAAAGAGTTCGCAAAAATGCCAGCCCAAAAAGAATACTGTTGCATACTTTTTGGCGCTCGAACCGGTACTGTTTTCTATTTTTTGTGATATTGTTTATTATGGTTATTTGGTATTCAGCTTCAGTTTTTTTGGCATTCGACACAAAAAATCGTTCGTTTACATTAGTTTTCTTTGGTACATTTTTCGGTATTTTTTGCGTTTTCAATCAATTAAAATTGCACATTTTCAACAACATCAACAACGACAACTACTTTTTGGTATTACGAGTAATATTTATTGTTATTTTTTGGTTTTGTTTTTGTTGTTCCTTTAGATAGATATATAGATATATATATTGAGGTATATGTATGTAAAGATATGCATATAGATATATATATGTATATATGTTTGTATATTGAGTATTGTATATAATAGATATATTTAGTTTGAGTACGAGTAGATAGGCATATAGATAAATATAGATGGTGTAGAATACGATAGTTGTTGCTTCTGCTCGGCTTAGTTCCATCGATCGCTTATTGGTAATCGAAATAAAGAAATCCAAAAATCAAACGATCACAAACCAATCGATAGAATAATAGAAAATCAATAACGCTTACGATTACTGGAAAATAAAAAAACAACAATTTGGCTTGCTCGCAATTGCTCGGTGACTTATCGATCTTAAGAAATGAAGATATCTAAATAAAAAGTTTAATTCAATATACGTCTACACCGATATATACGTACAACTGATTACACATACACATACAGACAAGCATACACATACACAATGCGAGATACTTATGTTTGGTTTAGTTACCTGCACACATATACGCTCTGGCAAAATTCATTAATAACTAAATTCAACACAAGTTAATCAATATCTATAATTATTTGTTTAGTTTTTCTATCTATTTATTAGAATTGGAATAAAGTAATCGAAAAAATCGATTTTTGGTGATCAAAAATCTTTAAATAAAAAATGTGTCTTCAAGCGATAAAATCAAAATGCAAATGCATAATTTGACAAAATTAGTTTAACCAAAATTTTTTATACAATTTTCGAGCATATATGTGTGCTGATATATATCTGGCTTAGTTGGTAGTTAAAATAGTTTGCACTTGATATTACGATTACGGATACAATACCACAAATGCCGCAATACGAGGTAGATACTGATTGATTACGATAGTTACGGTATAGGGTTATTACCACCGCTTGCTTGCTGAGATCTGCCGATCGAAACATTTCCGTGTACGTTACGCTCAAGTTACTACAAGGATATCCGGCAAACAATACAACAAATGATACAGTTGGTACAGTACGAGTAGCATTATTGATATAGATACGAGTATGCATATTATAGAACACAAGAGACTGCAATTGATGGAGTTGTTGCGTACAGTTTACGGCTTAAGACACGTGCAAGTTTATTTTTTTTTGGGATTTTTGTATCAGTTTTTGGTATTGTAGGGGTTTTATTGAAGCTTTAACTACTTGATTGGGGCGGCAGAAAGAACGGGGTTGGTGAGAGAACTGAGGGCGTTATTGGAACATAAATTATCATATCAAATCAAAAGCTTATTTTGGGGTGTGCGCGGTGTGGAGTCAAACAATTTTTGGTTGGGAATTATAGGGTTCTTTTGCTTTCTGTTTTTCTTTTCGAATTTCGAGTAAGGTAAAGGGTATCTTATCTAGACTTCGGGTACGGGGATTATCTGGACTCAGAGAGAAATAGTTTAATAGTGAATAGAGAGACGGAGAGCGGCAAAGAGAGAAAGAGAGATACAGAGGGGTTTTGTTTTGGTTCTTGGCGATAATTGATCCACATTAGGAGGATTGCTTCAAGTTTGCTCAATTTCAAGTTTGCTTTTATGTGTTTTGTTTTAATTTTGTTTCTTTACGTCTTTTAATCGCGTTCGATTTTTGGCAAAATATATATATTTACACAGAACACCATATACGCGGCAATAGAGCTATATAAAGGGCTATCATGGGTTCAGACTTTCATCTTCATCGGATTCCTCACATCCGAAAGCCCTGCGATAGCATTTGGGTACTGTAATCGATTGCTTCGATTGCATTTGGTTGACCTACTTAATTAGTTACATACGCATAAATAGTCATCGTTATTGATAGATGTGGAAAATCATAATTGAAATCAACTGAAAAAGTTAACCTTGGCTGATCGGTTTTTTCGTTTTTTTTGCCAGCTTATCTTTGTCGTTTATCGTGATTGTTTATCGGTTATCACTAGGCACTCGCAACACTTTACTATACTTTTACAAAGTCTGCGTGTGTATGTGTGTCTGTAACTGTGTAAGTGTGTCAGAGTTACTAAGGAGAGACAGAGAGATTTCGAGATAGAGAGAGATAAATAGAAAGAGACACAAGTAGGGTTAGGGCGAAGAAATTGATACAAACTTCATTTTGTATTAAATTTGATTTGGTTTTTAGCTTGACCATTTCATATTTCTTTCGTTTTATGCAACAAACGGTTATTATTTTAATTTTTACGTAGACGTTGACAGCATATTCGTTGGTTGGCAGGCAAGCAATCTGTTATCGTCGGGTTAAGTTTCTGGTTATCGTTTTTTTTCGGCGCGGTGCGGCTGCGTTTTTGATAAAATATCGATTATTCTTTTTTGGAATTTGCATCCCCTGATTTGTTCTGTTTTTGTTCTGGGTTCATTTGTTCTTTAACCTGGAATCCTGTAATCGCGCTCTACTAGACTTAAAAAATGCTACAACATAAAGGAAAGAGATAAATAGAGAGATAGAAGGAGACGGAGAGAGTTGACAAAGCCAAAGCAAAGTTAAGGGATCGCGAACCGAAAAGTTTTAACTAACATCCGGTTTGAGGAATCACTGCTTAAAATCATAAACCATTATGGAATACAATGAAAACGATAAATGAAAAAGCACAATTTGAGCTAATTAACTACAGTATAATGATATTTTTATATATATGCAATATTTATAAGCAAAAACAAGGCGTAGATCAAGTGTGGTTTTGAAAAAAAGAGACACAAATAGTGAAAGAGACGGGACAGGCGGGACTGGTGAGAGAGACAAAGAGAGCAATAGGTCCTTATGAGGGAGATCGATAGAGAAACCGAGCTGAAGTTCGATGCTTTCGATAGTTTCTGGGGAGCGGGTGGAGAGTGGGTGGTGAGTTTTTAAAATGAGAACTAGAATTGTTTGATTTGTAATTACCATTTTCTATCACTTTGCTCTTGGCGGGGGTGGGGATGGATGGGCGTGGCCGCGTGGGCGATACCGCACACACACGCGTACACACACACACACACACCGCCAGCAGTGGTTCAGAGCCAGTCTATCGGCTATCGATAATTGTTATCGCCGCCGCCGCCGCTTGCGTAGAGATCGCTTTTGATTACGATTTCGGGATATCGTGTTTAATTCGATTGATCGCTGATTCGTTGATCGGTTAATTGCTTATCGGTTATCTTTATCGATGATTTGATTTGGTTTGGTTGTTCAGTCGCACAAGCTAAGGCCACCTTTTCACGAGTTGCCCTGTTTTCATTTGATTTTATTTTACTTTTATTTTATATTTTTTGATTTTGGGTTTTTTACATGTTTTAATTGCTTTGTGGTGCTAAGTTATCGCGCGTCACGTTTCTTTTCGTTTTCGATTTCGTTTTGATTCGGTTTTGCAGTTCGCTTGTAAATATTTTTTGTTATATACTTGGATATATACGTGGCTATATGTACATACGAGTTATCACATTCGTTAGCATTATTCGATCGTAGTTCATAGTTCTTGCTCGTAATTCACCGCATCTGGCACCGATGCCCATTATTACTGCCGCACTCTCAACTGTCTCTGGGTTTGTTCGTCGATGCTTTTGTACCAGGTAACCTTCTCTTCTGGGCAGGATCTGATCTGGAACTGGAACTGTCGCTGGTACTGGTACTGGCTCTGGCACTGGCACTGGCACTGCTAGTGGTACTGATAGTGGTGGCACTGCAGCAAGCTATCAAATTTGGCCAAAGGACCTCAGCTTCCCCAGCTGCTGTTGCTGCTGCCTCGGTTGCTGCCTCCTTCTCGATATCGGTAATCGATCTGGCGTTGTTGTTTCCGCTTTCGGTTATCGCTGCCGGCTCTGGGTTGTCACTGGCCAGGGTTGTCAAGGTTGCCTCATAGCCGCCGCTGCCGTTTCCGTATCCGTTTCCGCTGTAGTCGACCTTCACGTAGCGGGCACATTCGATTTTTATTTTGTTTCATTTCGGTTTTAGGGGTTCGTTCGGTATAGAATATATAAAGCATTTTGTTTGGGTTTTAATTACATAGATCGTCTCATAACCCTATAAAAAACTTCATCGGAGCAGGGCTTTCAGGGGTTAAGAGTTCTGTGAAATTGTTTGTGTTTAGAGTTTTTTGGGTTAAACACGCACACAATCGGGGGAGTTCTAGAGATAGAGCTTAACTGAAAAATCGCTTAAAAATTTTGCTTTTTAAAAACACAAACAAACAAACACACAAACAGCAAGAGGGAGACAGACATAGATATAGTAACAATTACGGTAATATTTATAGACTTTCATAGACATATTAGCTAATCAATCAATTACACAGCCGATTACAAACAATAATCAAATTCAACACAGAAGGAGACGCAAACTTAGTGACATAGAGAAATAGAGAGACAGAGACATGTATCTTTTGTGTGTGTGTGTTGGAAAGAGAGAGAAATATAGAGAGAAAGTCCGAGAGAGATGGGAATATGTTGGATGGACAATGGTTATTAATGGACAATGGGCTCAGAATGGGTCTCAATGAGAATTTGCAAAGCCCGAAAGAGACGGCAATAGAGGGGACGAAAAAGAGACGTCATCATCTTTTGTCCCGCCGCTGGTTTTTTTTTTTCATGTTGAAAATAATCCTACTTGATGAATGTTTTGCATATTAATTTAATTTTTTTCTGCGTTTTTTCTTTGGTTTTTGCTGACCTTTTCTTGTGAATGTTCATTTGTTTTTTTTCTGTCTTTTGTTGTGATCTTTTGAAGGAATGTGCTCACGGTTAATACATTATTACGAGTATTCTTATTCTGGTTGTTGTTACTTTCATTTGCATTTCGCTTTATTGTTATCATCTAGGGGCCGGGTTAGATGTAATGGCAATGGTTAAAAAGTCATGGCCACTAAACTCAAAACACAAACGAAATGAATGGTGGGGGAAAAGTAAAAGTAAAGTGGTGGGACGAGTAATACTTTTGACTGAAATGGAATGGTCTTGGCTTGGTATTTCTTTATGCATTGTTACTCGACGATGGTTATATGGGGTTAGTCCCCCAAATTACGATGGTCCACAGGCATCTGTAGAGTTTCGATGTTTACACATGGGATAAATTGGGTTTTTTTTTCTTAGGGGGTCAGTATACAGTGTAAAATACATTTGATACTCTCGGCTTATTGTCTTTTGTAATTGGTATTTAGTTGACTCATTTGTTACGCTTATAAAAATGGTAGTAGTAGAGTAGTAGTAGTATAAATAAATAAGTAGTAGAAGGTAGTAGTAACATATTCGATTCGCTTTTGCTTTGCGTTTTCATTTTGCGGTTTTTTATTTTTTGTTAATGTGTGACTCAAATCGATTTGGTTTTAGAGATATAATTGGTTTGATTTTGAGTTCGAGTTGAGTTGTAGTAGTAGAGTAGAGTATGGTATGGTATAATCAATCAATCAACCAAAGGCGGTATAAAAGTAGAGCAAGTTCACATGGATTAGTACGGTTGTTAAAAAGGAAGTGGACACTCACCGATGATCTACTCACTTGCATAAACGCATAGACGCCGCGTAAAAACTCCATATTTTGCTGCTCTTGAGAACCCTTTTTGGTTGTGCGTTGGGCCCGACTTATATACTGCTTAACGGTGTCCGCAACAAGATGTGGCTTTAGTTTGCGTGATAGAACCCTGAAAAAATGGGGATTGTTTAAAAATGGTAAGAAAAAATCGCTTAATGGTTAAAATTAAAAATTTAGGTCACGAGCAGTATGTATTAGTGTCACAAAGTTCATGATTTCATAATATTTATTTTAAGGATATTTAATTCATATTTCTTTTATTTATTTATTAACTTTTTTTTTTGAGTGGAGTTGGGAAACGTTCACATATTGATGGTCGACTGTATAACCAGCTTTAAGAAGCTAAATTTCTTAAGAGATTTTTAAAGTGCAAATTATAATTTAATTTTTTAAAAACATATTAATCAATCTTAATTTGCAAAAAACAAAAGGAACTTTATATACTAATACTTTTTAAAAGCCTTAAAAATTCAAAAATTTTTTATAGTTGACACATATTTTGTTAAATTTTTGTAGTCCGCAAAGAAGCTTCACTGCGGTGACATGTAGGTTATTCTTGTTCGAGGTCACCAACTGCCACTATACCACATACACTTTTCCACCTCACCACTTGGCCCTCGGCTCGCAACCAAATTGAAGCGCTAAGCAAATTGTCACTTGAGAGGTGCTCGCTTTTCTCATCTGCTAAACGGAAACACTTTCCCCAGTCTTTGTGCTAATTGGCCACACTTAGTGGCCCACCCACTTTTCCGACTCTTTACTATACAGTATATATGTATATATATATATGTCTATATAGTATGTGGTGTGTGTGAGTTTGGGCTACAAAATATTCACAAAGGATAGAGCTGCCTGTATGGTTGGAATTTTAGTGCTGGCTAATTGAAATCCTCCTCGACTGACGACTTTACGCATTTTGTGTGAATTGACAAAGCAGATTACGCTTATCGTTTAATTGCCCCCAGCAACAGGGAAACATTTTCATCTCCCATCTCCACCTCCATTTTCATCTCTGTCTGAGTTTTCATCTTCAATTTCCATCCGAGTTACCATCTACATCTATCCGCTCCATGTCCTGGCACACACTTACGCATAATTCCAGTTTTTATTAGCCAAGCTTTTAAGCTGTGACTAACCAGAGAAACGGAGATTGCGATTTACATAGGGAGAAAAGTTGCCTCTTTTTTGGTGCATTTTAGATTTCTTAGTGCTGAATTTTAATTCTGTTATTATATGTTTATATTTTGGTATTTTTAGTTAATTTCTTAGTAGTTTAAGTCCGAAAGTCCGACAAATAAGGCCGTCAAAACAAAACTCACTTTTAATTCAAATGTTAAAATAAATGCCTTACATTTCGCCTATCCTAAAATACTATTTTATTTGAATTTATTTAGGTAATCCAATTTAGCTTAAATGCCATAATTGTTTCACCAACTACTAAAAAATAGTTGTAATCGTTTAAAAATAATTTTGAAAAAATTTATATTTACATTTTTCCTCCAAAGCCACTCCAGTTTTTTTTTTTCAATGTGCAGTTGGGATTTAGGACGTTGGCAGTTGGCTGATAAGACTGAGGCTTCATTTACTACTCTATTGACTTAAGCAGCCGACAGCAGAAGCGAGCGCAGATTTTCTGTGATTTTCCCCACTTTTCTGTGGATTAGCAGAGCATTTAATTGGATTCCCATGTGAGCACAAAGGCACGAGGGCTCCACCCCCCTTCCATAAAAAAAAATAAAGAAAATATATATTGCAAACACCAAGGGGAAGAGAATCTGTGGAATTTAATTCTTGAAAAATGCAAAAATGAATTCTTTCTAATACCGCATATTCCCCGGGCAAAAAGCGGCAAAAAGAAACTAATAAAGTTAGCTCTGGGCGGGCTGCCAACGCGCATTTCCGTTTCCGGTGTGCTCCTAATTTATTATTAATGAAAAAAAAAAGAAGGGAGGATGGGGAACAACTGCTTGCTGATTACTTTTGTGCTGTTGCGTGGAACATACGCGAATCTCGCGATGCTTTTCGACTTTTTGGACGCGACTTTTCTGCATGTTGACCCTCGGGGTCAAATAAATTTGAGTACAAAAGCAGCAGAGGGCGTGGGGGGTCGTGGCAAGTTCCATCTTGGCTCGCCGAAATTGAAAATACTTAAAAAGGCATCGGCAACAGAATTTGTAACTTGTCCTTTGGCCTTATCGACTTTGCCAGCGGGGTGTATTCGGCTTAAATGTGTTTTCAGTTTATTTAAAATGTGTTTGCTTACTTGAAATATAATAGGGTTTTTAAAGGTCACAGATAAATTGATGACTAAGATTTAAATGAAGACTATGTTGGTCATAGAATTTAAAATCGATTGGTATTAACATCTGAAACATTGTATTTTTAGCCAATTTTTGCAATAAATAATTTTCATGCAAAAAATGGAAAAAATTTAATTTTTCCAGTTCACCAGGGATTTATAATCATTAATGTCACAGAACAAAAACGACACAATTTTAAAAATTCAATCATGTTGATTGTTGGGTAATTTATACTAAATAAATTTTATAAATAAAAAATATTAAACAATTTTACATCTCGGTCTTTTTGACTTGATTTTATATAATTTAATCGCGTTAAGGCTAGTTCCAGTTTTTGTATTGTATTGTTTATGATTTTAAGACCTTATCAAAGACTTTAAGACACATCTCCTCTGGTATTTTCATGTCGACAGTTTTTAAAATTACCAATTCAGCTTTTTGTCACTGCCTTCGGCATTCCATAACAATTCCAAATCGCGTAAGGACACAGATTTGCTCCTTTTTTGTGTTATTGAAATTATTTGACCTTTCCGCTGAGGGGCACAAGCTTTTAATTTATTATTATTTTCTTAACCGCATTCACCTTCTGCTTGGGTGTCCCGATCCGCCCTGCATGAATTTTCCTTAGGTTTTTTCGGCGGTTTTCAGTTTGTTTTTCCTCGGCTTTTGTTTTGTTTTCCCGGCTGACAGGCGTAACAGAAATGTTAAATTGCGAAAAATAAATCTTGAAATTGACTTTGTGCAGGGTTCGGTTTGCTTTGGTCCCTGCCGTATTTTTATATATATATTTTTTTTTTTTTCGGTTTTTGTTTTATTTATTTTGTGCTTTTTTTTCACAAACTGTCGCCTTTTTGAGTTGCTGCTGACAGCGTGAAAATCGAGATAAATGTGTTTTCACTTTCCCACTCCGCTTGCTATCGCTTGTCGGCGGTTAAAAGAACAGTTTATTTAATTTGTTACAAAAGAGGAAATCGAAAAAAAAGGTAAAGGTGAAGAAATTTTATTTAAATATTTGGTATCAGTGGGAGTTTCAAAGAGAAAGGATGTCTGTGATGCTCAATTCGTAAAACTGAAAGCAAAGTGCCAAAATTATCTGGTAAATATATCTCACTGGCATTCAACAGTTATGAAGGGCTAAATTGTATCGTTTATATTTTCCTTAACACAATCGGATATATGAACTAGTAAACATTTTGAAACACTCCAGGATTTTTATTTAATTTATTAAAAGCTAATATTTGACTTTATGTAGAGCAAATATTTCCCTTTTCGTGGTAAATTGCTATGTAAAAAACGCGAAGCCAAATTGCAACTTCAACTTTACTCAATGTGAAATAATTTCAGTGCCAGTTATTTTGGCCTTTGGGTGCTTCATCAACTATTTTATTAATATTGTATAAAACAAAAAATAGTACAGCAACATTTTCTCTGCTAGTCTAGCATGAAAACCATATAAGTTTCTTTTCCAAGTGCGGTACTTCAACTATTTAAATGTAAAATATTTACAGTACACATCCTGTTTATTTGTTTTACTATTTCATCAAATTATAATTATAAATTATAATTATACAGTTATATTTGGTTTTTTTTTGGCTATGGCAAACATACGGAATTCGGATAAATATGAAATGCATTTTCCTGCCTTTAACTGTCGGCTTGTGTGCCACAAATTTCCATGGGCCGAAGACTGCCCTCCTCAAAAAAAGGCACATATTGCAGGGACTGCATAATTCAGCGAGTGAAACAGCTGCCGTTACTGAATCGGAATCTGAATCAAAATCGGAATCCGAAGCTGCCATAACGTCGCAATCAATTTTGGTGCATCGGCTGTTCGGGGGAAAACAGGGAATAACAAGAGATTGTCTGGTTATTTTACAGCCGCAGCCAATTTACTTTTGCCGACTGACAGCCGAAGCGTTGGAATTGCAAATTTCCCAGCGGTAATAGGAGGGGCTGATGAAGCTAGCTAATCCGGAGCTCAGGTAGAAGTAGCACGTCATGTCAGTTAAATGAATTGTATTTGGCAAAAGTTAATGGAAATTCAAAGAAAAAGCTTAATAACCTAGTCTAAAAAACTCAATTCATTTAAAAACAACCTAGTTTTGAACTCTGGCTTATGATCATGGTCACACAGAAAAGTATTATAATATGGTCACACTAATAATAATAATATATTGGAATATAACAATATTTTAAAAACTCACAATGATGCAAATTAGTTTGAATGTTCACAAACACAAACATCACATACAAGCTTAAGGTATCAATTTAGTATTATTTATATAGCAAACAATTTAAAAACAAAATAAAAATATTTTTGAGGAATACTGCCGCGTACCTCGATTCTCTAGCGATGCGGAGACTACTAACAAATAATTATGCCCCAGCAGGTATTTGCCGCAAGTGAAGAAGCACTAGCAGCGCAGTTGCAACAGTTAATAAGAGAAAAATAAAAAAAATAGAGGAAAATGCGAAGGGAAATGCAGGAGCCCCAAAGTATGGAACAATAAAACGTTCTCGTGCATGTATCTGTAACAGAAAAAAAGGACAGAGATACATAAAAACGGTATGGCCACAAAGCCATTGGATTGCTCATTTAAGATTTTATTTTCTTTCCCCTCTCATATTATATATTTTTTATTTTACTCGCTTGCCATTTTCCTGTCAGCATAATAAGCGCAATTAGCAAGAGCACACTGGGTGGAAAATAGTTGGAGAAAAATTGATGGGGGGAAGCCACTTAAGCGTGCAATAAGAGAACAAATTAAAAGCCAAGTGCAAGTCAAGTGGGAAAGAAATATAAAATACACAAAGCAAGATAAGCTTTCCAAATAATCAAGGAAAACAAAGAGCTTGCGTAACAAGCAATATTTAATAAGTAACTTCTAATAGCTAATTAATGTTTTTGTTTTTTTGACCGCAATGAACACTTGCCTCATTTCACATTAATTCATTCATTCACATTTTAATCGGAAAATTGCTAAGGGCTTACATGGTCACTGAGCAGCCTTCATTTCATTTTGAAAACTTTGACAACCCTGCGCCCATTTCCACCTGCTTAATTGTCCACCCTGCCTCTATGTCCTTTGTTGCGGCGAGTCCTTCAAGATTGCCTCCTTGTTGTCCGATAATTGCTCCTGTTAACCGCCGTCAATTAAATTGCATGAAAAGCGGGGGCAGCAAGAGCCAATGCCAAAATAATTGTGCATAATTCCGTTTTGCATTTTACATCCAAACAGTCGCCATGTGCACACCGTTCGGGTGGGTAAATATGTATATTAAAATAAAATGGGACCATATTGCATGGGTGCCATTATTAGCATATTAAATCAGCGATCATTTAACCAGAAACAATGTCCATGACTGGAAAAAAACTCCACTCCACACGTTGACAAAATACAGAATATATTTTATGCATTATTGTTATATGACAAAATTATACAATTTTCGAATTATTTATTAAACAGCATTATTTTCTGCAAATTTACTTTATTCTTAGGTATTTCGTCTTAGTGCATTCAATGACTAGATTTAGTGCATTCAATCCTTGTGCTTGCATTTCACTTTTCTGATGTCGTTTGCCCTGGCCATAAATTTCGATTGCGACTTTTTGCGCAACTTTCTGCCCTTTGTTTGCTGTTAATTAGACCACACAACCTGTCAATCTCCCAGCGAGCCACCGAACCACCGAACCACCTGATGACCCCTAGAATGGTGCAGTGGTTTGGCTTAGCATGCTTACCTTGCCCTACTTGCGGTTAAATAGCTCGTGGTTATATTGCATTGAATACGGTTCGCTTTTTTGCGCTGTCCCTTGTGGGCATTTTGTCCCTTCTTTTTTTTTTTGGCACTTATCTGGCTTGTGCTTGTTTAAAATCACGCTTTAAGGACTTCGGGATCAGACAGAGCAGAGCACGAGGACGAGCACTCACCTACTACCCCTTTATTGTCTTATGCGGGATTTGTGCGCCAAGCTTCATATGAGGACAACGCACTCCGCACTCAATTCCATTTAAGTGCTGCACACACACACACGCATGTGCAAATTATATGTACATAAAGGGAACGAGGGTTGATTCAAGGGTAATGGTACGCTAAGTAAACGCATGAAAAGTTTTAGCACACATAATTAACTGTTATTAGTTTAATATATCGCGTAAGGTAAGAAACAAGTAATTAATTTTCACCTGATTGCATATAGCATGGCCACACTAAACTACAAGCTATTGCAGTTGGTTTGGCCACACTGCTTATTCTATTAAAGAAATTATTTACTCTTACACCAAATAATATTGTCAGTGAATATCTACAATATTCTAGAGCATCCAGATCTACTTCTACTTCACTTTGACTGCCAAGGAGCGATTTCCTCCAACTTGTTCCACATGTGTAGCACTTCAATTCTGGCGCAGTGCTCTCCCGCCCTTCCGCTATTCCGACTTCCCGACTTTTCCCGCTTCAAACGGGCGACACATGAAAGTT
Organism: Drosophila gunungcola; assembly: GCF_025200985.1. Taxonomy (NCBI): domain Eukaryota; kingdom Metazoa; phylum Arthropoda; class Insecta; order Diptera; family Drosophilidae; genus Drosophila; species Drosophila gunungcola. The sequence goes on along the minus strand of NW_026453227.1, from coordinate 171,078 downwards.
ATTACACTTATTATATGAAGAAAATAATTTTATGTGCGGGCGAGAGAGCTATAGAGGGAAAATTAAAAGAGAAGACTTCATTTGTGCGGCTTGCAGAATGTTGTTAAGAGGCGGCCGTCGAGGAAGGGGGCGTGGCACGTGTATGTGCAAGTGTGAATTATATGCGCAGGCATTATATTATATAATAATGTGTAATAATGATTACACACTTCCACAGCGGACAGAAAGTGGGTGAAAGCTGGGCGCAAAAAGTAAGAAAGCCCAACATCATTTGGCTGAGATTTTGTTTTGCCTTTAGCAGTGAATTTATTTTAATCTCAGGCTATGGAACTAAAATATTTTAATGCGCCTCTATGGCAGTTGAGGTAACAGATTCTTTCTTTCAAATTAAACAAGCATAACATTTTTTTTATATCTTTACTATTTCTTAGTTTTTTGGTAAAACATATTTTTTTCTTCATTAAATAATCACAAAAAATCTTTAATATGTTTTTGTTTTGCTCCTACATAAAAAGTAAAAGTAAATTGCTGTTGCATTTCAGTTTATATATTTATTTGCTGAGCACTTCCTGTGTCCCCTAACTCCATCGTTTTAATCCCATTTCCATAAGCCATTTAATGCCAAAAATGTGTTTTTTTTATATAGTTTTTAAAATTCAAAACGAACTCTCCGTCCATAAATAATTCCTAACTAGAGTTGAGCAGTCAGCCGCAATGTCAACAACAACACACAACAACGGAATCAAGAATAAACAACAACCGAGCAACAACGAAAAAGGCAATGGGAAAATATTTTTTAATGTGCACTTTATCATCATCATGTCAGACTAAGCGTGGAGAGTTCTCGCCTCCCCCCCAAAAAAAAAGTATATATATATATGTATAAAATAAAATAAAAAAACACAACAACACAAATGACATTTATATAGACACGCCCCAGCGCCCCGACAACCTCCCACGGCCCCCCAGAATCATCCAACCACCCACCTTTCGGGTCCCCTTCTTTTCGGCATTGTGCAAATGCTTTCCCATTTGTCAGCTGGCACAAATTTGCATAAGCGCACTCTGGCAAGCGGTCGGATGACTTATGGTTGTCCTGCCCGAAACACCAGGCCCCCCTTCTTTTTGGAACGCCCCCCTTCTCCCACCGGAAAAGCCCCTTTGAAAAGCCCCCGAAAGCCCCCCGAAAACCAGCACCAGCCCCGCTGTCCACTAATCTCACGATCCAAAAAGTTCTCGTTGAAATTAGCTGTGAAATGCCAACAGGCACTGAGCACAGTGTGACAAAAACTCTATAAGTCAGTTGGTAATATCGCTGTCATAATCGAGATATCAATTACGTTGATGGTTGCCTATATTTCCTATATCATTAGAAAGAACCTTATATAAAAGTATATTCTTTGAATGATCTCTGGCTTTATAGATTTTAAAATTTAAAAGTCAGCTAATATCGAAGTGCGATAACTATTTAAACATCGATAATTTCGATAGCTTACTCTTTTAAATTTAAAATCCAAAGCATTTGTTTATACAAATTATCGTCGTACCTATAAAGATAGCGATTAAAATGACAAATTATTTCTATACAATCAAAATCCCACAGAAGTAGTGTGTACTTGAAATGATCTATGGCTTAAAATTTTTTTATCGATTTCGGAACTGAAATGTCAATGATTTTGGGTAATGATAAGCAAAAAATATAAATTATCGAGAACTTCGCCCAATTTGAATTCGATAATCCTAAGTTCCCGTTTGGATACCACTTCTATCGTTTCTGTTTGAAAGACTGCTCTAGTAATTTCCACTGTTAAAATAAGTGCCCTGCAAAAATGTGCTTTTTGGTCCACTGTGCCGATGAAAAGCAACAGAGAGAGCGGCAGAAGGGCAGCGGAAATGACATAGAAATGAAACAGGGAGCAGAAACAATGGCAAGTACACGGAGGCGGTGAGAGGACTGGCCGGGGAAAAATGGGGGGCCAGAACACAATGGCGACCATCTCTCACCTCTCACCGCAAAGGTTTCGGGCCAGCACACAATGGCCAAATGACTTGGCTCCGAGAATAAGGATAAAGCCGATGTGATGACAATGACGATGACGACACCAAACGGCGACAGCGCTGACGACAGTGGCACAAATCCTGTGTCGCGGGGCGAAAGTCGGAGTCTAACCCATATATGATATCAATATGGGTCACGGAGTCCTCTGTCGCTGCGAATTCAAGCGGAAAAGTGGAGAGAAGAAAGCCCACGGGAAAGCGAGAAGCCCGCATAAATGCAAGATTGATCCAGCGAAAGTTAGCGGCGCTGCAAAAACAGGACAGAGATTCAGGGCAGCAGACGGGATCTGAGGGAAATATTGTGAAAGAGCAACATTTCAGATTTATGCGGAAAAAATTCAAATATTTATTAAATAAGTATAGAGATTTGCAGACAATTATACAAAAGATCAAGGAAAGCGCTGGACTTAAGCTCCTGGATTAAACAAGTTATACAACAATTATTTTTGTTTGTATTTTGGTAAAAAACTCCAATTAATAAATTAAATTTAACTAACCATTTAAACAAACACATGTATTTTGAATGTGTTAAAAACATGAATACTCTAAAACGGAATTGCAGAATATTTCTATGTTTTAAACCTTTGGTTAAAACTAACATAATATTAAATTTTAGTAAGATCTGAGCTTAAACTTCGAATGCTTTATAAGTTAAATATATTCATAAATTGTAGCAACATAAATAAATGGTGTAGACTATTTAACAAAACAATAAATTTCGGGTTATATTAAAGATACCTTAAAGCACTCAAACCACTTAAGAAACTATTGCAAACAATTATTTGAACCCCAGGCAACGTTTTTATTGTAATTTTTCTCCGATAAATTACAATTTAAAAATTACTTTTAAGTTTATTGTAAGAAAAAAAGAGCACACAACGCCAAAAAACGAGGCTCTATGTTGCAGTCTTGTCAAAAGGCTCCAAGAACTCAAAGAAGTTACTGGTTAAATGAAAATAAGTAGAAGCAGAGCTTTAATGGCTCCAAAAAGCAAGACAGAATGGTAAATTTAGAACGAGGAGGATGGTATAAAATAAAATGAAATAAAGTAAAATAAAATAAAATAAAATAAAGCGCAGGCAGACAGAGCGAAAGAAAAATGTTGGAAAATTGTAGCATCATCGTCAGCCCAAGGGGGTTTTCCTCCATTTTCCTTCATTTCCCCCCCACCTCCAGCATTTCGTGCTTGTCGTCGTCATTGTCATCGTCATTATAAGCATAATCTTTAATAAACGAGTGAACACCAGGGAACCAACTGAAGCTGGGGCGGTGGAAAAGCCGCGGGAAAACTCTCAAGCGGCCGCAAATGGACGACAAGAGGATGCCAAAGGAAAAGCCACCACCCAACGTGGGTAGCCCAGTGCGATTTTTCAAGTAAACGAACTTTTTAAATTAATTTAGACATAAGCAGCTCTTTAAACTTCTGCCTCAGAACCGGCTAAGCGGTTCGTGTTTTTCCCGTTTTCCTTGATTTTCCCAGCTTTTCCTTGCCTCTGTCTATTTCTTGAGGGTTTTCATTGCGAGTGCAAGTGTGTGTGTGTGTGTGTGTGTGTGTGTCTTTCTCCTTTTTCTATTCCGTATTTTTTTGTTGTTGCAAAGTTGGTAATGTGTCTACCCGACTCAGGCTGGCCAAAAGGAAACGTAATGTACACTAAATGGATATTTAATTACACTTTGCCCAAGGATCATGCGGTGGGCGGGGGGATCCAGTTTCCCACATAGGAACAGCCCTATATAAACCCATATATATTTATATGTATATATATAGGTATACATCCGAAGGTGGAGCTGCACCTGGGCAAGCTTTTCAGTGAATGGGCCAATTTGCGATGGCCAAATGGTCTTTGGTCTTGGCCCTAAGTGCTGGTCAAAAAAGGGGTGAAATTGGGGGTTGTGGGAAAATTGCAGGAGCATCAGTTGTCATAGGAATATGGCCCATTTAATTGCCTATGATTTTGCCCCGTTTTTATTCGTGCTCCGCTTTATGGTTTTCTTTGGCTAATTGTTGGTGAAAAGCTGATGGCAACTAGCTAAAGATTAATCAAAACGAGTCTTTAATCAATAAACAAATTTAACAAGTATATAACAAATGCATTTACAAATTTAGCAAATAATAAATTAATTCGCCTGCTCCAATAACAATCCAAGCATTTAACCCATGCTATGAACCTAACCATTTAAATGCCATTATTGAATGCTGTAAATTCAATTGAGAAATTCATGGCACAAATGAATAGAGAAAGTTCTTCTGGGGAAGTACATGTTAATAAAGCAGATGCCAATCGAATTACTTGCTTTAAGCAGCTTTGGGCCAGCCAAACCCTTTTGACCCCTGGACTTGGGTTTAAATATGCATTACCATTTGGTCAATAATTTACCTAATTGTGCCTGCAGCCCTTAGCCTGACCTCTGCCCACAAATGATGAATTCATTCAATATTCACTTAGTCGCATAATTAATTCTCAATGGGCCCTTACGCCCACCAGTGCGTATGTATAATGATCTAACGGCAGGTGCATTCAGAAAATGCTGCCTTTCTGGAAATAAAAATACTTGTAAATCCATTTTAGTTTAAGGTATGGTAAATATCAAATAATTTGATAACAAAAAGATAAGCTTAAGTTTTTTTTCAAAGAAGTGACTTGAAGTTTAAGAAATACAACCACAGCTTAAATTAAATTCTAAAGATAAAACAAAAATATATAAAAACAATACAGATTTTTCTCCCAATGCACCAGTTTATTGTGCATTGTCAGTGATGCAGGAAGTTTGCAAATTGAACAGGCAATTGATATGCCGGAGATCTGCCTAACATTTTCCTTATTGATTTATGCCACCCACTTGAAAAGTTTTAATATTTTAATTCTCCTCCAATGTTTATTTTATTGCCCATGAACGTAAATAACTGGCAAACTTCGCCAGAGTAAATTGTGTGTGTGTGTGTGTGTGTGTGCATACATGCATATATGTATATATGTTTCCCTCTATATGTACATGGTTATATGGGAGCTGTACTCTGGTTGGACTCACAATGAAATTTGCATAAAGCGGTAAAGAAGTGAAAGCCGTTGCGATATTAAAAAGCCCAGCAGGATATTACGAAATGTGCAGCAAAGGGATCGATCGATGCGGCCAGAGTTGCCGCCCTCCCGGAACAAATCGCCTTTGTTTCGGACTGTCAAAGGGACCGCAGTGTTGTCGCCTGCATATAGGCTTAACATGCTGCCAGTAGATTAATTTCCTAATAGTTTTTCAATTCGGATAAGCGAAAATGTATTTGCATTTTTGGGTGATTTTCATTTTAAATTGACTGACTTTTTGACAGCAAAATATTCAATTTTTAGCATTTACATAAAATCACCCATTTCTGTCATGCACATCAGGAGGTCTAACATTTTTAATTTAAATTAAAAAAAAAACCTATTTCTTTACAAACTAAATGCTCTTTGTAAAGTGATTGCAATTTGTATAATTTTTTAAGGCATTTCTGCACACTTAAACTCTGTCTCTTTTCCTGTAAAATCCCAGTCACTTTAAGGGGCCCAAAAATGTAAAGTGCAAGGACGACTTTTGCCTTCCACTACAACTTGGCATTTATGCTGATGTTGTGCCCCGCCCCAGTCCCGCCCTCTTTTCCGCCCCTTCTCCGGGGGCTGCTTGTCATTCAGCTCCTCAAAACAACACAAACAGCGGCAGCAATTTCCATATTTGTTTACAAATACAATATACAAGAAGCACACACACGCAAAAAAAAAGGACGCGGATGAGGACTCTCTTCATTTAAAGTTTAAATTCTTCTTTTGTTATTAATATTTCACAAACAAACAACAAGAAAAAAAATACCAGCGAGTTAAGAAAAGTTTTGATATTTCAGCGAGGGTGGGCCCCAATAAGTATGCTATAAAAAATATTAAATTGATTTAGATGGAGCATTCTCCCTTTTTTGAGAAGACATTTATTCAAGCTGCCCTCGTCGTCACGCAGCTGTCTTCTGGAAAACGCCCCCCATTTTCCACTTTCCCGTTTTCCCAGAGACTGCAGCAAAGTTATGCATGTCTGTGGGTGTTTTTCAACATATCAGTGTGTGCGAGTGCTGGTATTTACATGCTTACATTTCATACAAGCGTAAGAAAATATTTGCAGTTATATGTGTTTTTTTCTTTTATTTTTTTCACTAAGCTAAACTTTTGTGTGTACTTTTGTTTGGTTTTCTTTTCACTCACTCTTTTCCCCCATTTTTTCACGGGTTTACTTTGCAAGTAATATTTGGAATTTGCATAGCACAAGGATCTAAAGGATGTAAGTAAATCCAGCTTTAAGTCGTTGGTTAAGGTATGCTAAGCTAATTGAGATGGCTGCGAAATCCGAAAATTCGCAATTTTAAAATTAGCTTAAAAAAAGGGCAAAAACTTGGCACGTGAAGAAAATTAACAAAAAAAATCAACAATACATTTTGTCTACTTTTTCTTGCTTTTTATTATTTTTGGTTGGTTTTTAGTGCAATAAAATATTTTTTATTTACAATTTTAAATGATCATAATTTTAAGAAACACAAAATATTTTCTTTTCCTATGCTTATAAGAAATATTAATAATTGGGAATGTATTTATTGTTTTACTTTTAAGCATAAATAAGAGTTGTATACTTTCAAAATAAAAAAAAAAATACAAATACTTTTGTGTTTTCGTTTGTATAAGTTGCCCGAACCAAAATGACAAGGAATCTTCGCCCAGGGCTGTCAGACTGGCCGAAAAATGCAAAGACTATGCACAAATATTTAACAGAATTAAACATAAAGGACAACGGACACTCGACGAGACCTCGAAGGCATCGATTCTACACGCTTTATTTACATGTCATGCATATTTAAGTTGATTTCCATTTATGTTTCAATCTATTGTGTACCTCCCAAAACATCGACGATGCTCCCACCCAAAACTTATATTTGCAATGGCATTCGAGTCGAGCTAATAAAATTTGCAATGCATGCGTCGCTTGCATATGAAATACAATTAACAAATTGCCGGAACGGATCCCGAAAAGAGCAGGGCGAATGGACCCCTAAACGAATATTTGCCATCTAAAACGCCCAGCCGACATCCCTCAAGCCAAAAATATTGCATTCGAAATCAATAAAATTTGCACTGGCAACAGCTCACCTGAAATGGAAAATTGCAAATGGCAGGAAATGAAATGAAATAAAGTGGGGCGGCATCTGCAGTCAGGGTGTGAGAAATGGGAAAACTCCAAATGGGACTGCAGTACGTGCGAGTTCAGTTACCTGAACGGACTGGGAAATGCAGGAAAATGCTGCGAAATATACAGGGAAACCCTGCGGATGTTAGACCAAGTGCTGCCACGGAGTCAGTGAAGAATCCACAATGGAGCATTCGAGAGCCGGCCAAGTGGCAAAGTCAAGTTCGACAACCGAAGTCAGGTTGATCGATTTTGGGAATTACAGTAGTAAATGTGGATGAAAACTTAACAGATTTTTAAACATTGTTTATAATGAATTAAATCTCGGAATATAGGCAAATTTTTAAAATTACCTTAGCAATTGAAATGTGAACGCAACTTAACTTGAAGATATACTAATAAAATTGATAAGTAAAAGCAAAGACCTTGATATTAAAAAATGTTGTAAAAAGATATTCAAGGCAAAAATTAAATTAAAATTAATGTGATAGAACATTTATTTTACTTCATTGTAGAAGTAGTCAAAATAATAATTTATTAAGGTATAAAAATAAAGGTTGTGTTGGATAGTGTCAAATTATTAATAAAAGTTGTCAGCAACAAAAAATCAAAATACTAATAGTTAAAGTGGGTGTTGGATAGGGTCAAAGTCCTTTACAAGAAACTTTGTATAGACCTTTAAGGCAACTTTTAATATAGTTTAGAAATTTTTAAATCCCTATTCTAAAACACAAAACTAAATACATATTTCATTTTGTTGATCAAGTAAAATAGAATCAACACAAAAGGAATGACGGGCATTAAGAGTGGGTAAAATCATTTACTTGCGAATCTTTCGCACACTTTATTGACTCGGTCACGTGAGCGGATTTTGTGAGTCACGTTTCGCGAGTTTTTCCACACTCTCTTACCGATTTTCGCCCATTTTCTTTCTTCGCACTTTTTATGGCCGAATTTTACCTTTCAACTTTAATGATAAAAGTTTTCTGCTCTCTTTCGGTGGCTCCCTAAGCCATAAAAGACTTATTGCAGCGGCCCAACAAGGTGGTGCTGTATGGGTAGGTGGTGCAGCGTGGGTGGTTGTGTGGCTTCTGTCCCTGTGCATTGGGCAAGCCATTCGTTATGGGCCGAGCGATTGGACGTTTTCGAAATTTATTACATTGCACCGACAAGTTTCGCGTGTTTCGCCTTTGCGCCTACACTTCACTTAGCACAACCACCCACTGTCTGCAACACCACCCACTCAGTTTGCACCACCCATTTAGTTTGCACCATCCAAAAACCAGCAGGTGAAGTGCAACTTTTTGCACCTAAGAAATTGAGCAAGGTTCTCCGTGCAGGAATTCCCAGTAATAAGTTGAGAGAACGGCGTTGACAAGCCCCGAAAAGCGCGGCTCAAGACGTAAACATCGTGAACGAGTCATCGTCGCCGTCTGACTGGCTTTCCCCCCTCCAGTTTTCCCACCGTTTCCACCATATTTTCCCCACCCACCCTTTTTCCGAGTGCATTGACCCCCGCTTCGCTTCCACACGAAGCCGCTTAAAAGAGAAAAAATAACGTCGAAAATGCAACGGGCTAAATGATGGAGGCGCGGGAAAACGGCTGGGTGCACGGGAAATTGGGGGTCGGACAGCGGCGTACACTATATATCCAGAGCTCTTCACTTTTAAAGATTTATGTTCAACATTTGCAGCTTTCGTTGCTTTGAAAGCCCTAAACGATTTCCCATTTACTGGCTTGGTAGTTCAATTTTGTTAAATGCTTTATAAAATCGATCAAAAGTAAAAATTATTATTGTTTGATTATAGTTAAAAGTTAGGTAGGAGTACTTTGAACTTAATTCTTTCTGTTAATATAAATTAATAAATAATAAAACAAGTACAAACAGTTGTCAACAATTTATGAAAATAATTTGTGTCGCTCTTGATTTTATAAATAAATAAATGAATAAATTACAGAATGCTTTTTTTATGCTTAATTTTTTTCAATTCATAAAATAATGGTGTTAAAATAAAAGAAGTTTAAAATTGTTGTACATTTTAGCTAAAATTTTTTAAAAAGTATGAAATATTCAGTGATAAGAGATATTTATATAAATATTGTATTATATCTTTACTTACTTTACCTTAACTTTATAATTATACTAGTGCCACAAGTATATTCACATATAATGTAATACACTTGACACAATGAAATATAAATATATATATATATATATATAAAAATATGTTTTATTTATATAAAATTAAATCAAGAGAATTTAACTGTGCGACTTGGATGCCATTCGCTACTTAATACGCCTGCAGCTGTGTTGGTTCTTAGTTAAAATAAACGACAGCCCCTGCGTTTTCCCATTTTCCAAATGCTTTTCATGTGCGTTCAGACGCAAAAGTCAAAATGTTTGGTTCAATGAACGTGCAGAGTCCGGCGCTTTAATGCGCTTTAAGGACCTCGCCAACAGGGCGGCTGAGTGATAAATCTTTATCACTTATTCGGGGATAAGCCGCTCGGCCGGCCAAATTGATTAATTGCCGCAAATAAACGAGGCCTCGAGGATGGATGATTGGCAAACGGCTCGATGCGGCCGCAAATCAAAAATACATAAGACGATACTCCCCCCTTTTCTTGGCATTTCTGACAACTTTCGTCACGTAGCGTCCATCAGGCGGAAATAATTTATCAAAAGCATGGAGAGCAAGGCGGCTTATATTAAATAATGACTTGATGGCAGAAGAAAGGACCTCAGCAGCAACCCCAACCCCACATAATTAGGCGATGGGTCCTCTTCCGGGGACTAATTAAAATGCCCGGCTCAACAACAGAAAAATTATAAATCACGTTACTTGTATTTGATTCCCAGTTTCATTATGCAAATGTTGGCGGCGCGTAAACAAGCCGGGAAAATGGCATAAACCAATTATGGAAAAGTGCGGGCGGGCTTTTTCCATCAAGTGTCAAAGGGATTTGAATTGCGAGTTGCGATCTCCAAGCTCCAAGTTCGGAGGGTCAAACGGCAACACTTTTTTAATTAACTTGGCTGTGAAACCGGCGCTTAAAAATTTTCAGAGGGGATGAAAAAAAAACCCCAAGAATATTCCCTAGCTTTTGGGAAGGCTAAAAAACTTATGGAAATAATCACCCAAATTTATGCTAGTGCAGAGAGTGGGGTGATTGTTTTCCCATTGTCATTATTCCACTTGATTGTTTATTTTATTTTACTCTGTGATGCCTATTAAGTACTTCTCCTGGGAAATGGCTTAAATGGTCTGTTATTTGAAATTAGTTTTTATCAATGATTGTTTTTTTATGAATTATAATAATGCTCTGACTAATATGTAAACACTTAAACTAATAGGTATAAAAAATATTGGTGCATAATAATGGGCCATAATGCCCATGGGCGTTAAGACACTTTTGTGAGGGCGTTTAAGCCCATGGTCGTTGATCTTTGATGAATAAAATAGTTTGACTTATTTTGTTTTTATTTAATTTAAGAGAGGTTTCTTTGTATATGGTTTCTTTGTATATGGAATATGCTATATATTTTTTGTTAATAGCGGCCATTTTATTCAGTACTTAAGTGCTAACAACTTCCCTAATCTCATTATCCTGCGTACCTATTTTTTTTGTCGAAGCGTAGGCTTTTCATAATCTAAGCGGCACTTCCATAGGCATTTTCCCCAGATTTTCCCCCGTGATTCGCTCACGTAGCCGTTTGGTGAAACGTCAAAGTCAATAAGGAAAAAGAAAATTCGTAGGCAGTGTGTTTTTTTTTCGCCTTTACCGAGCCATAACAAAATACAATCGGGCGGATCAGACAGACGACGACATCGAAATCGGAACGTGGCTACAACAACCAGGTGAGTGGCGGGATTTTCCACCGCTTTTCCCCCGAATTTACCCGCCTTACCAACTGTTTTTCCACCTGCTTCACACGCACACATACTCACACACACACACGCGTCTCGCATTACGCGCAACTTTTTAAAAGTCAGGCAGAAAAATGTTTTTTAAACGCTAAATTACTTTTGAATGGCAGGTGGGCGTGTCGGCGCCTCGTCATGTGGGCGTGTCGCTGCGCCAGCGTCACAATTTCATTTCGTGCTTCCTCATTTGCCCACAATCCCCACCCCCAACCCCCCTTTGGCCAACGCTTTTCCACCGCTTTTCCGCGACAACAACAAGCGCTTTGTCACAAGAGGGGGCGCTTTTTTCGTGTAACGTCTGAAGAGCGGAAATGCTTATCCCAACACTTGAGCGTCACGTGCTGCCGCTGTCGCAGTCGCCGCTGCGTCAACGTCGACGCAGGTGTACTCTACCTATACCTAAATATATATGTGTGATAATGGTATAGCTGAAAAATAATTGTGATGTGGTTGACAATCTTTGTATATTTCTTAAACCCTATTTGGGAGCTTAAAAGTGGGCAATAAAACCCTATTTCTTTAATGGATCTCAACAATTTTTGTAGTTAACCACCTTTATTTTTTATATAGCTTAAAAGTGCTAAGAAAAACCTTAACATCAACACATCATAAATACCATGCTTTCATAAATAGAAAATCCAATCAATTTTAATGCACATTATCAATGAAAAAATCCATTAATTGAATAAATAATAATAACAACCCATCGAAAACAATTAAATGAAAATTTATATGGCAAATAAAAAGAGAACTCAAATTAAAATCAATTAAAGAGTGTGGTCTCTGCCGTATGGAAAGCTATTGTTCTGAACTTAATAAAATTTCATTTGTATGTTATGGGTACAGCTCTTAGGGTGTCAAACTCTTTTCCCAGTCGCAGTTGCCCTTTTTAACTTCTCGCTTTTGGCAGTTAGAGTATTTAAATCTGTCCGGCCCCAGACTTGCCAAACTGTGCCACGCAGATACTTCCCCGCACAGAAATCTCCGCAGACTTGGCAACAGAAGCGCCTAAGGTCGTTGTCGTTGTCGCTGGGAAAGTGGAAAAGCGAGGAAAAGCGGCGAAAAGCGAGGAAAAGCGAGGGAAAGCGGGGAAAAGTGAGGAAAGGCTGGGCCAGAGAGACAGGTAAAGAGGATCTCTGGATGGGGTAGTAGGGGGAAAAAAACACCCTCTAGGTGTTTTGAATGTTTAGCTCAAGTGGCTTTTTAAAACACATTCTATGCTAATTAAGGGCCCGGACCCGGGCCTAAATGAGTTGTCGTTGTCGTTGACGTTGACGTTGAAGCTGCCTGTCCTCGTTGTTTGCATTTGATAAGCCAAGATTGTTGCCAGCCAATGTAATCAATGGAAAAGGGCGGAAGGAAGGCACGGATATATCGCCGTCGCACCACCAACACCATCACCATCACCATCACCATCATCATCGCTCATTGCGTAATCCTTGAGAGGAGCGGTGGCGAAATCGCAAAACCCCCATTTAATTAACGAATTAACAAAGCCAGAAGTTTCTGTGGTTTTTAAGTGATTTCGGGTCGCCTCGAGGCAAACATTTTGCGGCCTTGTTATGGCATAATTGAATTATTGCCATATGAAAAAACCAACAAAAAAAATGAGCTAAGGCAAAAGAGCCGAACCCAAAGACCCAAAAACTCAAACCCATAAGCGGCGCAAACCCGTCCAGAAAAATACAAAAAAAAAAAAAAAACAACAAAAAAAAAGGAAACGACGGCAAAGTTTCTTGCGCCCTTCTTACTTTTTCCTTCACATCTCGGGCTAAATAAATCAAAAGTCTTTTGGGCGCTTAACAAAAATAAAAAAAGGAAAAAAAAATATGTGTAAGAAAAACGGTGAAATGCGAGGCAAAAGCCAAAAAGTCGGCGCCAAATTGAATTACGGCTTTAATTGGCAAAATTGTGCTTGAACTCTTGAGCGTATTAATGCAGTTCAACAAGAATTATTTACATTTATATCACCCTTAAATTGCTATTTGTTTGGAGCTAATATGCAGGTCTTTCTTACATATTGCTTTAAAAGTGGGCTAGCAATTTTGAGCAAGAACCAAAAATACTCGCAACAAACTAATGATTATTTTAAATTTATTAATTAAAAAAAAAATTTACCTTTCGGCTATACACTTTTATATGAGCCTTAGCTATTAATACACTGCAACCCTCTCAAATTAAACCATTGTTTCATAAGTAATAAAGCTAACAGAAAAATACACTTCACCACCAGATGGCGGTTGATATTTTATGTTTGACGCGCGCCAATAGACTTGCAAGTGGCTCCATCTAGTAGGGACATATTTGTTTTGAAAATAGTCATATTGTTGACAGTTTGACAGATATTGATTTGATTTTTTCCCCTCTTGTAACCTTATATTTTTCGTTTCGCGCACACACAGTCATGTTCTTTCAAGTGCTCGTCGTGGGAATCCTGTTTTGGGTCAGCTCCTTCTGGCTGCAGCATCGCTATCTAAATGCCCTGGAGTATCTGTTTGCCTGGATCGCCAAACAGTTGGCGATAGCTCGCCGGAAGCGGGCTCGCGACGAGCGCCAACGGCTGAGCAAGAAGAGGAGTGTGCCGGGGATGAACGAAGAAAACGACTCCGGATCCGAGAACCCAAGGCACCGTGACAGGGGTGATGGCGTGAATGTGCTGCTCTCGCAGCCGATCAAGAATCGCCTGAGCAAACGTGTGGAGGAGTGCTGTGATCTGATCTCCTCTGGCCTCGGCCTGGTCCTCGAGGACGAGGTGACCCAGCGGTTTGTGGCCCCACCAGCTCCCGCTGGCAAATGGAACCTGCTGACGCGCAATTTGCGACAGAGGAAGCGATATCTAAACTGGCAATTGAGATTGGTCTGGCTTCTTGGCTGGCTAATCCGCTATGCATTGCTTGTGCCAATGAGAACCGCTGCCTGCTGGCTGTGTCTGTTCATGATCAGCGGGCTAACGCTGCTGTTGGGCCACCTGCCCGAATGGCATTTCAAGAAACAGCTGGTGGAGTTGGTTCTGCGCCAGTGCTTTTGCATCACAGCCGGTTGTTTGCCCATGATCCGTCGATTCCACAATAAGGTACATCGACCCACTAGGGGCATTTGTGTGTGCAATCATACGAGTCCTTTGGATGTCCTGGTGCTGATGTGCGATGGCAATTACTCGCTGACGGGGCAGGTGCATGATGGTATTTTGGGAATCCTTCAGAGGGCCCTCTCCCGTGTCTCCCATCACATGTGGTTCGATCGCCAGCAGCTGCATGATCGTGAGGCCCTGGGTTTGATCCTTCGAATGCATTGCTCGGCAAAGGATCGACCGCCAGTTTTGCTCTTTCCCGAGGGAACCTGCATCAACAACACCGCCGTGATGCAGTTCAAAAAGGGCAGCTTTGCCGTCAGCGACATTGTCTATCCAGTGGCCATTCGATACGATCGCCGTTTTGGGGAGGCCTTCTGGGACAGCGCCCGGTACTCGATGCTCCGGTACATGGTGATGGTGGTTAGTTCATGGTGCATCTGCTGCGATGTCTGGTACATGCCACCGCTTAGCCGCTGTCCGGATGAGTCGCCGGTGGAGTTTTCGAATCGCGTGAAGGCCGCCATTGCCGCCCAGGCGGACATCGACGATCTGCCCTGGGATGGCAACCTGAAGCGCTGGAGTCCAGTGAGGGACTGGCAGTAGTCGACCTGATATCATACCAACCGACCCGTTCCCAAAGAAATTTCAAGCCACATCGCAGCCGTTTCATAACGCCGTTCGAACAACGCATACACATACACTTATCATTGCTCCCAAGTATATTGTATTTGTATATTGATGTTATACACGAAAACAGAATTGTAAAGAAACAATCAACATATTTTGGAGGGTTGATAAAGCAAATGTTGAAAAAAAGTAGAAACAAAAAATTAAATGGTATTTAAAAAGAAATGGTGGTCAAATGTGAAATTTTAGAAAAATTACATTTTTCTATTGTAGACTAAGTATGTTCCTACAAAGTGCTCTTTTTTCGAGTACTTTAGGCCGCGAATTCTTGAGCTTCATAAAAAGTCCGTCTATCATTAAATTTCATTGTAAAGTAAATTGAAGCTTAAAGAGTACTTTGACTGGACAAATCATTCCACTCATATACATTTAATATATATAGATTTATACCTGAAAACAAGTTCAGTTCTGGATGGTCGAATACGATGTAGGTTAAGTATGTTCCCACAGAGACATTTTTATCGTTACGCGAATTCTTGAGCCACAGTAGGAATATCTATTCATAACATTTGTTTCGGAAATAATAAGGCATAAAAAGGGTATTTCTCTTAATATATTGATGTTTCTGCAAGGCTTAAGTTGATATATCGACAGAGATTGAAGCGTATAAAAACCCTATATAAGAAATTACCAGGGTCTTTAAATCACTTACAAAGGTGTCCAAAAGTATGCAGTGAACAATGAAATTGTGTTATTTGGAACGAATTCATCGGATTTCCGGCATCAAAAAAATTGGTGCATACTTTTAGGCGCTTTTAAAAGTGATGTCAAAACCCTAGTAATTTCTCTAACACCCCTGAATGCTTAAGATCACCTTAATTAGATGTGATTTGGGCAAACCTGATGATTGATGACTCTAGGTCCCATTTGGGGCACTCTACCAAATGACCTTAGGTATAGCAAAAACCTACCGTTTCGGCTGGACAATCTTTCGCTCTCCGTGGCGAATCGAGGCGTTGGGTCCGTAGCGCCCGAGCAGGGCACTCTGCGACTGGGAGACGCCCCCGGCGGCAGAGGCGGAGGCCGCGGTGATCGCCGCAAGGCCGCTGCGCAACGAGGTGCAGGTGGCTAGATCGCGGGGGTGGGCCAGCCCGTAGGCGCCGAAGGCCGACTGCGAGTGGACCGCATAGTCGAGGCCGGGCAGCTCCAAGGAGGCGATCGGGTGGATGCGGGTCAGCGATAGGGTGCTCTCGAGCACGGTGCTGAGGAGCGGGGCGCTGCGCAGAGATCTCAGGCTGCCGCGGCGCGTGAGCGTGTCCGGCTTATACATCCGGGGTTGGGGTGGTGGGGTACGGCCGACCCCCCTCCGCCACCGCCTCTCTCACCCGAAGCCCGAAGCCTAATTGCCTGTCACCTCCTCCGGCGGACCGGCTTGTAATTGCCGTAAACGTAAACGGTCGGTTACTCCGGCGTGCGGGTCATTCGCAGCAGTCGCTTTATGAGCAATTACGCTGGTTATTGTGTAAAACGTGCGGGTCACGCAACTAGAGTATTTGGTCGTCCGTCTCCGACTCCTGTTCCCTGGACTTCTTGCTCGCTTGCTAACTTGCTTTCCTGCTTTCCTGCTTGCCTGCTTTCCTGCTTTGCTCGCTCGTGTTTATAATTCAATCAGCTGTTTTCTTGCTTTGTAATCTTTTGCTTATTGCTTGCTATCTGCTCTGCTTTCTGTTTTTTTTTTTATCTGCTGCTGCTTTCTTGATTTGCTGTCTGCTGCTTGCGTCCTTTTCTGCTTTGCTGGCTTTCTTGCTTGCTTGCTAACTTGCTTTTCTGCTCTGCTGCTCTGGATTCTCTTCTTTATCTAGTCTTCTAGCTTTTTTCTCTTCTGCTTACTCAAATTTTTGTAATTATATGGCAAACTTGCTTTCTTGGTTTTCCTATACTTTATTTTGGAAAACTTTGCTTCTCTTTTCTTGGCATGCAAATTGCTTGTGTGTTTCCTCTGAATTCCCTGTTCATTTCTATCTGTTGCTTTTCTTGGCTGGCTCTTCTTTTCTTATTTCATTGTATTTGAGCAATCGCATTCTTAATATATCCCTTCTCGCTGCTATATCCCTGCTTATGCTTTTCTAGAAGTCCTTCTGATTATTTGCTTTGTCTCCCTTTCCTTCGCGTGCTTTCCTTTTCCTGTTGTTTTTGGTTTTTTTTTTTGGTCGTCTGCGTGCTGGCGTTTTGTTGCCACAAATGCTTGTACAAATTGCTCGACGCTTTGTTGCTTTTGCTGGGGCCGTCGCTCGTGTCGCCAGTTGCCGCTTTGCTTGGGCTGCTTTGCATACAAGATTTGAATTGTCAGATTGCAGATTGCAGATTGCCATTGCGATTGGGAGTGGACACGCGGTAGTTGCCCGGCTAAACGAAAATGCAAAGTGGATGGGCATCTGGGTGGTGGGTGGCGCAAGTGGTGCACAACTAATTGATGGATTGCAACTGCAACTCGGCCCCCGTCGCCCAATGGGTGCATTCGCGGCAGCTGTCGGCTAAGTGATTCATCGAAAGCAACTCTGATTGATGGCACTTGACACTAGGCGCTAAACACTAAGGACTATTCACTAATCAGCCTAACGCGCTAATGAACAACTCACAGAGATCCTGGAATCACTTAGTCAGTGGAGAGTCCTGCACTCCAAATTTCACTATTTAGTTGCATTTGCATTTTTATTAGTCATTTCTAGGCTTTAATTTCTGTCAGTTCTAAAAAATAAGTTGAGTGAAAGTCCCACTTAAGTAACAACCAGAAAACATTTCCATCAACAAGTTTAATTACTCACGGCAACACCCTAATGAATAGTGTTAAATCACGAAACTCTTTCAGTTAACGTGTTTGGTTCTAATTAATAATTCACTCACTTTCCTTGCAGCACTTACATGCCACATAAAAATTAGCTGCAAATGCTAGGGTTACACCAAAATCTATGTTAAATTGATTTGATTACCGTCTTAAGTAAGTATGCTCATACTAAGATTTAAAGTTTTTGGAAAATATTTATCAAAACTAGTTTTTACAAGGGAAAATATTTACAATTAACATACTTAAAGCTATCAATGTTTGGAATATGCAATTTGATATGTATTCGTACTTTTACTATATAAATAAAGAAGATCCTTGAAGCCCTGAAGTTTTGTAAATCCTCGTTTTGGTCGATCAAAATGTAGATAAATATATTATTTTTTTTAAATTTCCTATTTGTGATTATAATATATTATACTACTTTATGGCTCCCACAAGGAAGGTTTTAAAAAACTTCAGGAATCAATGTCTCAAATGTATGAAAACTATTTTTTGGAAGAGGAAATATATTTACAGTTCACATACTTATAGCTAAAAATGTTTGAAAAATGCAGAAGAAAATCTCGGAGATTCAAAAACTCTATTTTTGGAGACCAAAAGCAAGCAGATAAAAATGGTTTACTTTTGGCTCCAAAATTGGAGCTTAGAAAATCAGCGGAGATTATTAAATAGATACATAAAATAGATAGAATGATTATGATTTAGGCTAGACTCACTTGTGTCAAATCTAAACGAACGATGATGAACGAACGTTGTTCTTGATAATGGCAATGGCATTGGCAGTGTTGGGGGCGTTATGCTGTTGTTGTTGTGGATTTTCTTGTTGATTTCGGTTGTTGATCTTGTGGGGTTTCTGTTTTTTTTATTTTTTTGGTGTTTTTAGTTGTTGCGGGGCAGCCCTTGGCCGCCCTCTCACTTTTGGAGTTTTCCCAACTCGATTTTCCTTTGCCGTCTGTTTTTCCTCTGTCGTGGAACACTATACACTGCACTTTTATTTATTGTGGTTTTTTGGAATTTGTTTTTTTTTTTTGGTTTTCTTGTTTTGGCTTTTACGTTTATGAAACTAGTTTTGAGTTTTGATTTGAGTATTTACAGTAATGTGCATATCTTGATCGCTTGCTATTGTATTTCGGTTTTTAACTGATGATGTGGGGGTACAACGACAATCGAGCACTGCGGCACGATTGATTTATTGAGTGGGTGACTGACTGACTGACTGACTGGCTGATTGATTGACTGACTGACTGATAGAACCTACGTGTGAAGCCGCAACAAATCAAATGGGCAACCACTCGAATCGGGTCTCGCGATCGCAATCCTTGCGCCCAGGGTTGTTCCTGACTTGTCCAGGGTTGCCAGCTCTTTCTCTGGCCATTTGCCACCGAGTCCAATCCATGGTCTTCGTCCTGCGTCCTTCTGCGCCTACTTCTCCCCCTTCTCCTCTTCTCCTTCTCCCCCTCACCGCTCACCGCCGCTCGCACATCTGTCTCGCCCTCTCTGTCGCACTGTCTGCCGTCTCACTTGCTCCTGTGGGCGTGCGTGGGCGTAGGCGTGGGGCAGTTGGAGCCACGGCCCAAAAAAAAAAAAACAAAATACTTTCAGCTGTCCTCATAGACACTCGACGATCTGAAAAGAAACAAAAGGAAAAATGGCAAAATTTTAGTATGCATTGTTACAAATTTATGGCTATAAATTGTACAGCTACAATGTTATTACAAAACTAAATTTCGTATTAATTTCTTTTTGCTTATCTTATTGGCTCCGTAATGTTATTTATTTCAGCTTCTTCTTATTCACAGTAAATTGTATACTTTAGTATTTGTCTATATGTATTAACACATTTATGAGTACACTGCATTTTAAAGCCACACAATCTGTTCTTTGAAAACTAGTAATGAGTTTGTATTTCGTTGGAAAGGTAAAACTAAAGCGGCAAATAAAGTGTGTCGTGGTTCCACTTCCAGCCAGGCCACCAAAACTGAGAGAGTTTCTTTTGGAAGAGTACCGAAGAGAGAATTTATCGTCGCCATTTTCCATTATCACTCAGCCGCGCGAGAGGTTAGCATTTCCATTACAGATTTGCATTCCAGGCGTTGCCATCATCGCCTTCCACTATTAGTGGGCAATAAACTTGAAAAAGTTTTATTGGAAATCATTTTAAGCAAAGCCGCTGGACAAGCGAGATTAAAAAAGACAGGCTCTGGTCTGAAAGGAACACAAAAAGAAAGGAAAGCAAGGAAAAGGAAAGTGACAAGGAGGCGCACATTTTCGTTACCTATTTGATGCTCGTTTTCTTCGTTTGATCGGAAAAGCCCAAAGGAAAAGCGTTGTACACCGAATAAGGAAAAAGGAAACAACTTTCAGCAACAACAATAATGCAGAGTGAGTGAACAAAAATCCTATTTTTTTTGTTGCTTTACCCCTGTCTACCTTTGCTATTTAATTCCTTTGTGCGTTCTATTAAATTCGCGCTTGAAAATGTATATCTTAAGAAGAAGAGAAAAAAAAAATGCAACCAGCTCTCTCACAGAAAAATTTTAAAAGAGAGCGGGAGAGCAGATCAAGTAATACGATCCACATTTATGCATACGCTGTAAATTTTTTTTCCTGCAAGTCATTATTTTCTGTCTGCCATTTTAATTGGATAATGCACCAGTAAAACATTGTATTATTACAAAGAAAGGAAACAAAAAAACAGCTTTAATACTTGACCATTTTCTGTTTTATGTTTACCACAATTTATTGATTATAATACGTTTACAGTTTTATAGTGTTTATACATTTATTTACTCTATACTATAACATTTGGTTTTATTTCATAACATTTGTTGTATAAATGTAATATCCATTTATGTATAAGAAATCAAATTTAAACTAAGTTCTAAGTCTCCTGGCAATATTTTACTTTTCATTCCTTGTCGTAGATTGATAATTCTTGAAATCCCCTTAGTGGTTTTACGATGCCACAAAAAAATCGATAAATATGAAAATTTCTAATCGCATTCTGATTTTCGGCAACTTTTCCGTGACCTATCTTAAATCGGCTGCGCTGAAGAGGCGAACAATGTTGCCAAATTACGTCCACGTTTGGGTCATTGGATGGGCTTTCCCCCCCTCCCCGGATTTTCAGTCATTTTCCACTCAAGTTGTGGGCGTGGACCGCTGAATGTTTTGAGCTACTCAAATGCAGCTCCCTCCCATTTTCCTGGGGTTTTCCTGCAGAGTAAATAAAAATGGGCGAGAAGGGAAATTTTGTGCCCAACAGCAAAAATAATGAAAGTATTTGCTTTGCTAAGCACAAAAATATGTCAAAGTAAATTTCTCTTCATTTTTTTTCGACTTTTTTCTCCCGAACCGACCAGCTTTGTTTCCTTTATGTGTGTATGTGTGTGTGTGTTGGGGGGGAAAACGGGAGGAAAAGTGGGAGTGGCAGGAGTTCACTTAGGTCGCGTTGGCTGCGTTGAAATGCGTCGCACGTAGCCATGTAGCAGATTTTCTTTTTAATATTTATACGCCCCCGCCCGCCTCCTTTCTCGCCGCGAAAAACTGCAGCATTTAGATACTGGCACTGCCAGTTACTTCAGATATTACTGTTCCAGCCACTGGCACTGCTTACGGCTCGAACTTCATTGCGGGTTGGCTTTTTTCGGGTACCCTGTAGCAAAAACTTCGAGGGGAATTCCTATTTTTAAGCTGGCAATTTTCCGTGTATTTAATAAATTTAAATCACCCAAGATATTTATTTATATTTATATTTACTTATCATCTACCAAAAAGACTCTTCAAACTAAACAAATTTAGAACCAGTTTTTATGTGAAACATTTCACGATTTTCGTAAGTTAAGTTACATATTAATAAAGGTTCAACTTTCTATTTACTGAATTAAATTAATTGTTATACATCTTTTAAAATTTGTAATAGGTTTGATTTTATTTAATATATTTATGAGCCCTGTTATTTTCTATAAATAGACAGTAGTAAAACTTAAAATGGAAAAACGCAGAGCCACTAATTAATTTTAAGGCCTCATATATTCCTAAAAACTATATGATTTTTGAGGACCGTTATTTAAAAATGTATTGCACATTTATTTGTCAAATTATTTTTCTTCCACAGTCACTTTCAAGAATTTCAACGAATTTGCTCGTGTTATTTTCCAGGGTATTTCCCGGTTCGTTTGGCATACAAATTCCGTTTTTCACGTGCTCCTTTTTTCGCCGCCTCGTTTCTGCTTAATGCGAACTCGTTGCGGCAGTTAAAGTTGCAGCAACGCGGGCTGAGGCAATTGTAATTAACTTTTAGATGGCTTTTCTGAGTTTTCTTCGGCTAGTTCGAAGAGGTCGGGAAATGGGAAAACTAGTCAGCGTTGGCTTCTTACAAATGAAATGCGTATTCTTGGCCTCAAGGCGCACTGGCTGCGGGGCTTTTCCCCGCTTTTCCCCACTTTTCTACGCCCTTACCCGCTTTCCTTTGCAATTGTAATGAGATTCAAGCAACACGCACAGAAATGGAAATGCGAGACGAAGGGGGCAGCGCCATTCTGAGCCACTCCAAATGGGATTTTGCAGACATTCAGGCAAGTTTATTAGATCATCTCGGAATGTGTCCGGGCGCAAATTATTAAAGATTTTGTGGAAAAGAGTTTCTCATGTTTCCTAAAAACTTTATCCATTGCCAGCCAGCCAGAGTACAGCCAAATTGGGGGACCTTGCTGCTCAAATAGTTTTTATGATTCTATTTAATTTGGAAGTATTTCTGACTCTAGTTTATTTCAAAATGTACTTTTCTTAAAAATTAAAATTATTGAAGGCGGAGGAGGACTTTTTTGAAATGGTAAAGTTGGAAAGATAACATTTCAGCTAAATCTTAAGTACTAACACTTCAGCTGAAGTATTTAAAAAAAATAAAAATGGTACATTTCCTTAGAAAAAAAGTGTACTGGAGAAGCGCACGTTTAAAAATCAATAGCCCAATGCAATTTTATGCCTCCAGTCTTAATAAGAAGAAAAGTGCTTTACAAAGTATTTTCTTAAGACAAATTTTCTTCGACCACTTATTGTAGCGCAACATTTTATTTAAGTGTCAGACACTCTTTAAAATACTTTGCACTCAAAAAATTTTTGCATATTCCTTAATAGTTAGATAAATAAATACGGTACAATCTCTTCAAAACTTGACTTAAATTGGTAAATGACAAAATGAAAATTGTGTTCAAAACAATATACACAAAAAAAATTGATTTAATCATAAGTCTATGTTTTTGAAAAATATATATATGTACACTGTTCACATGGTACTTTTAAGGCAGTTAGGTCATGGAATTTGCAATAAAATCGTATTTAAAAGCCAGAAAATCATGAGTGTCACTTGGTGTTTGAGCCTTATTTAGGGACCGACTTGTCGCCCGATTTCCGCAGGTCCCCTGTGTCCTTGGCCCATTTAACCCCATCAGGAAGCGCTTTGTCTTGGCGTCGATTGCCCCGGAGTGCGTGCTCGAGGGCAAATGAATTGCTATGATTTATGTCTCCGCTCGAGACGGAATTTACATTTGCTGGGCTTTAAAATTTATTCCGCAAATACTGCGCGGCAGCTGTCAGGAAAAAAAAAAAAAAAAAGGAGAAACAGGGGCGAAAAAACAGCAAGTTAGGCTGGGGAAAATGAAATCGTGGCAGAAAAATACCCATATCATGCGGCTGCTGTTCCCCTACGGTTTGCGATATGATATATCACGATTACTGCTGACTATTGCTTATTTTGAAATCCTTTCCCCAGACCGTTTTTCCACGCTTTTCCCCCATTCCCATACATTTCTCCCAGCCCAAAAGTACATTCTTGTTGCGGCTTGACAAGTAAACAAGCGAATCCATCAATCAACCGCACGTAGAAGGCGCACAAAAGTGACAATGTGGGTGGCCCACATTCCTTGGGAGTGCTGCAAACAGGAGGCAACCCTAGAAGTAGCCCTAAAAAAAGGCGAATTCGATATGCACGAATCGTACGAAATGAAATTTCAGACATCACAAAACAACATCGGGATTGGAATGGGTTGTAAAGGAATAACTCGAATCCTTTCGCCACGATACACACTCACATATGATTGAATAAAAGAATGAATGTTAAGT
Source organism: Drosophila gunungcola (assembly GCF_025200985.1). Classification (NCBI taxonomy): domain Eukaryota; kingdom Metazoa; phylum Arthropoda; class Insecta; order Diptera; family Drosophilidae; genus Drosophila; species Drosophila gunungcola. The sequence continues at coordinate 147,229 of NW_026453227.1, read as the reverse complement.
GAAGTGTATAAATAGCAAATAGGCTTCTCTAATTCATGTTAAAGTTGCCATAAATAAGTATTTGAGAATTTAGGAATTTTAGAATTTACTTAAATCTATACAAATTACACAGAGTAAATCACTTTGTTTAATGTCAATTAAATATTTCATAAGCTATGAAAATGTTACCTGATCAGCTCGTTTTAAGAGTTATATTTATAAAAATATAGTTAGCAACTGTAGATGCTTATGAAGATATGTATGAAATTGAGGTTCAAATAACTCCTTTACAATCATTGTAGCCTTTGTCATGAGTCATTTTTGAGTACTTCACAGAATAAATGTGCATAATCGCCCATTTCCCCTTACAAAAATGTTACTCATAAAATGCTTTTTTTTTAAGTGATATAAACAAAGTTATAAGTTGTCTTCATTTCTGCAGTATAAAGTGCGCGTCATAAAGCGAATGTCACTTGGTAACCCCGATAACTAACCGCGATCTGTCAGGATTATTGGGGCTTTTACTAGCAAGAAACTTGGATGTGGGGTTGTGTCTAAGCAGCGTCATCAATATTAAGTTACCAGCGCAAAAAAAAAAAAAAAAACACGATTTCCGCCACTTTTGACTGATAGACTCGTACTGCTTTGTTCAACTTTATTATTCTTTGCAAACTGCTTCCACTTTCACTATATCTTCTGGGTACTTTCTTTGTGTGTTTCGGCCTTTTTTTCCGGCGGTAGTGGCAAACTTTTTGTGGCTCGTAAATTTTATGATATAAAATGGCAATAAAACAAGCCGAGAAACATGTGTATGTGGGTGCGTGTTTCTGTTTCTGTATATTCTGCAATTATTTGATTACTTTTGCTCTCGGAATTTATTAGCTAAACAAACATGGAAATTCACACATAGGCCAAAAGAAAAACGAAACTTTTGCTGTGGCACGTTTTTGAAGGGTGAGCCGGAAGAGCGAGTGCAAATATTGAATTAATCAAATTTCATTCTCTCGTGTGTAATTATTCGTGAGATTATAGCCACAAAGCGGGAGTATTTGCTCATGTCAATGGGGTCTTGGGGAAGTGGGACCTCCACTGAAAAGTTTAAGCTGAGGTATAACACTCAGATCCCAAATCACAGTCCCGAAAACCCCGATAATCCTGCCGAAACTACCCTAAGTCCTTGGCCACACACACACACTTATTTCACGAAAATTTCGACAGATAGGCGTTTGTCAGCAAACATCCCAAAATGAGGGACAAAAATTTGTGACATCGACTTAAGCTACTTACGGGTATAAATGCATGCAAATTCCCCAAAAAGGACACCCGAGTGATGCGTCGATAATGCGATTTCAATGAGCATATGCGTTTATCACATTAAAAGACAATTTGGCATTTAAAAAAGAAAAAAAGAAAAAAAAAGGGTAAAACGATGCCCGAAATTGCGGATCAAAAGCATTCGGAGCACAATCCCTTTGCCAGGGATTAGGAAATGACGAAAAGTGGGCAATGGGTTCTGCTTGGCTCCAGGACCGCGAATCGAATCAATAAAATTCAAATTAGTTTTGGGCAATCAGACGACGAGCCTACTGCCAATCGCAATCCCATCCTGGTCCAATCATTTAGCCATTGCCATGGCAAAAAAGGATGCGCCCTTCTGGCCAAAAGTGTTTGCGGCCACTTGAAACAAAAGAAAATCTTCTTCTGGCGCCGCCGAAGAAGGGGGCCGGAAAAATCCCGGGAAAATCGGGCGACTTGTTATCCGGACAAATCAAATCAGAATCAAGTAATTTGCCATGATTCCTCGGCGCTGTGACCGCAAGCTCAATTAAATTACTCGAAATCCAGAGACGACAGCTGAGTAAAAACGGAGATTCAATGAACTTGCAGATGCTCTTATATATCGAAGAATAATTTATTTATTTAAAAAAAAAAATCTAACAAACTGATTAACATACTCAGTAAAAGCAGTTTACTTCACATTACTATATAAATTATTTGATAATTTTTGTAAGCCTGCAATGTTATTTTTAGTTGAAGACAAAGAGAACATTTTTGATTTCAAAAATGTTAGAAGCTAAGCTTATTTAAAAGACTTCAGGAAAATATTAAAAATTCTAAAAACGTTTTTAAAATAATTTTAGTTAATAAATATTGATAACCAAAAAATGCTAAATGAACTAATTTATTTAGTTTTTAGATATAATATTTCGATAAACAATTTTGAAATACTGAAAAATAACAATATAAAATTTGAGTGGACTAATTCAAAATTTGCCAGATAGTATTTTTTTGTTTATGAGATTTCTTCTGCTTGCAATTTATGTAAATTCGATCGATTGAAGTGTTGTTAACAACTTTATTCCCGGCTTATAGCGCAGTCAATTGAACCGAAATAAGCCAAGCAAAGTGTGCTGGCATGGAAAAGAAATGGCCCGAAAATGGGTGCCATGGATTTGTGGCACTATCCGCAGCTCTTGCCTCCCCAAGAGCCCTTTCCCCATGAGTCCTTCGCTCCTTGACGCTTCGTTGGGCTTTTGGCGATTTGCATCCCTCGCTTGGGGAACCGAACTTGCCGAACTCCAATTTAGCCCACTCCCCAGGACTTTCGGCAATCCCTTAGCTAGTTTGTGGGTCATGGTGGCTGCGGCCAAGGCGTTAAGTGTCCCGGATTTATTATTGGATTTGTCCGCTGGCAGGATGTGTGTTATGTCTTCCTGTTGTGTAGCAAATCTCGGCAAATATGCGTGGCAACTTTAGTTAAAGTTACCCCAAACCGAACAGCCAACAGCCAACAGCCAACGTCTAACGACCAACAACCAAACCCAATCAAATCCCTCTGCTAATGTGGTTTGTTAGTTCTTCACGGCTGCCATTAAAAGGCTTTGTTATGGGATTTGTGTACGTGTTGAAATTTACAAAGTTTCGCCATCACTTTTTCACTCTCTGCTGTCTAATAATCAATTTAGGTGGAAATTCTTGGCCAAAAGAGAGCTTTAAGACCATAAAGTGTTCTTCTGCGTGCGTGTGCTTGTGTGTGTGCTGTATCCTGGCAAAACCGATTATGAGCATCTTAAGAGCAACAAATTTGCTACGCTTTATGGCCCAGGAACTTGGGGATCGAGGGAAAGGACCAGCACTTCAAGTGTTGCTTAATACTTAATGGTTGCCCGGAAAAACAAATATGTAGCGCCAGGCAGTCGTTGCTTGCAGCTGAGTTTTTAGTCCAGACTTGAAATCTAATTTGGGACAAAGGACTTATTAAAAGAAAATGTACATAATAACACAGATCTTGAAAAATAATCTGAAATATCTTCATTTTTCAAGACATTTTTATTTAACGATTAAAGACTTAAGTATCTTTGTCGTATTAATTAAATATTTCATAAGTTCGACTCTAATCGTTCTTATTATTATTTATTATAATATTTTGAAAAAAGAAAATGTATAATTTGTTCAAGGAATAAACCCATTTCTCTAAGACACCCCGTTAAACTAATAATATTTCTTGTTTTTTATACCACAATAAGACTTAGCTTTAGGGCCCATTACTTCTTTTTTTCTTGCGGAAAGAAACAAATTGTAAATTCGCCAAAGAGCAGATTTTTCGAGCTCTTTTGACAGCGAAAGTTAAGCAAATTCATGGACAAAAGGCTTTTTCACCGAGGGGGCTGGATTTTTTCTAGGAATTGTTGCCGCTGGCCTAGGGGAGCTAAGAACCCTCACTTTTCCCACGTAATCCCCCTTCTCGGCTTACTTTTCCGCAGTCTGTTTTTGGCTTTTCACCGTCTCGGTTTCGGTTTCGTTTTTTCACCATTATTCTCTCTTTTTTTTTTGGTATCGGTTTATTTTTATAGTTATTACACCCTGCCTTTGTCGTGGGTTGTCTTTATTGTGTCACGCTGTCGCTTCAACTCTTTGCCTTGGGATGTGGCAAATGGGTGTTCCTCTCAAGCACCTTATTGTTCTCATCGCCCATCATCCATCGTCGTCGATTTCTTCGCTTTTCCTCGATTTTCCTCGCTTTTCCCGGCTTTTCTTACGTTTTTCTTTTTTTGTTGTCGCTTTGCGGTTTATTTCTCTGTTTGCTGCTGCTGCTGCTGCTGCTGTTGATGTTGTTGTTCTGCAGCTTTTATGTGGTCTCAGTTTTAAAAGGATTAAGCTGTCGTTAGGTTTTTGTCCTTTTCCCCCCGCTTTTCCAGCCCGCTTTTCTTTGAGTGCGTCTCGACTTTAAGCATCGATTATCCATAAAAAGCTGCAGGCACCGCAAATGGAAATGGTAATAGATGAAGGAAAAGAACAGCAACAGTGGAAATGAAAGAGATGGGGAGAAACTGGTCATCTTCCGTTGCATCTCGGCTTAAGTCCCATATTGATTCAGTATGTAAAACAGATTGAATCCAAGGGATATCGCTTGTCCCATCTTGGTGCACTCAAGAGCCCCTAGTTTTGCATATGCAATTTTTGCCAAATCAAATTGCAATATGAGCTTGAAAAACGGACCGTAAACACGTTTAAAATTATTGTAGTAAGTTCTAAATTCTAAGAATGGGTTGGGTTAAAGTGATAAAATCAAATGCGATTTAAGTTATTTATTAAACCTTATGGTAGGGAATTTCAATGCTTGGCATATGATTTGATAACTATCTTGTTGTTTCAAATGAATTAAGCAAAGAATATCGGTGAAATTGGTTTTTTAATTATCTATTACTGATTTACCCCAATAACCATGATTGTTTTTCGTTTAATTTGCATAGCCCGAAAAAGTAGGCTACGAAAATTGTTGATCACGTAGCTTTTCCCTTTCACAAAATAATTAAGTAAATATTAACCCTTTCTCTTGGCGCCGCGCACACTCATGCATGAATTTATTCGAGTTGTTTAACTTTGTCAGGTAATCTGAGTTACCTGTCAACACCACGCAAGAAACTCAAACAGAAGGTGGGAAAAAAAGGACTCGTCTATCTCGTTCCTTGCAAAAATCAACACAATGTGGCCAGCAAGCCGAAAAGGTGTCCGACGTGAAAGAAAACACAAGACACAAGCAGCGGGTTACACAGAAGGAGGAACCAAAGGACATAACCGAAGGACCCAAAGACAAAAGGCGGCAATAAACCTGCGTAGAGGGTTGACTGCGTTCCACAAAGGTGTTGCTGAAAAAAAAGCATATTTTGCTGTTTTCAGCCAGCTGAGCGAAAGGGTTTGGCATTCAAAAAGCGTGGAAATAAGACAAAAAGCCAGATAAAGTTCACTTTAAGACGACCTTACTGGGATATACTCTATATTTTTTTTTAAATTCAATTACAAACAATTTAAAAGTAAATTCAGTAATGATTTCCGGCAATTATTACATAGATAAAATTACATTTTTTGATCTTAAACAAAATTGTAGTTCCTTAAAAATTTGGTAGTTGTGCCATATTGGTTTAACAAATATAATATTAAATTTAATATTTTTTTAGCCAGTAACTACTGTTTGGGTCACTAATTCAAATAAATTATAATACTCAAAATCATTGCTAGTACAAAAAAAAAGGCGCATTAGAAGTTTTTCAGAAAAAACAATACTCTTATTTTGTAAATGAAATGATATTATTGTAAGCAGTTATGTTTAAGCCAAAATAATATTTTAAAAGCCATTGTCTTTTTCAATATTCTGAAAAAATGGTACACCCGATGGAAGGGCATCAAAAAATGTGCGCAGCGATAAAAAATAATAAAATTTAAAATGTAAAAGACAGAATGGTCAGGAGAATGCAGGGGGAAATATTTCAGTGGAAGGAAAGGGGGCAAATCGGAAGAGGGAAAGCCTTAGCATATTGTGTCGCTGCTCGTTTTGCGGCTTGTATGTGTGTTTGCGCTGCTTTTGGGGTTCCCTTTTTTTTCCTGGGCACATTTTCCCCTTCTGGTTTTTATGATCGGACCTCTCCGGCCCCGAAAAAAGACCCGCCCTCTCCGCCTCCTCCTATGTGTGTGGCCAAATTAAATGCCGCAAGAAAAAACGATTGGGGTCTGAGTGGATTTTTACCTTTTTTTCTGTTTGCTTTTGTTTTCTCTCTCGTTTTATTACATTTCTTTTTTGGCTTGGCAAAAGGTCAACGGACAGGTGAATCAGGTGACAGTGGACAGATTGGGTTAGCTCGGGACCTTCGCTGGATGTCCATCGGGTGGGAATCCAGGGGCAGCGAGATCACAATGACAGCCAAATGAATAACAAAATGTTATCCCTATTTTAAGCTTTAAGGCGACTTAAAGGGATTTTTAGGCTATCATTTTTGAAGTTCAAATAGTTTCAGAATTAAGTGTTATTTGTCTTAAGCTATAACACTTTTAAATTATATTTTTATCATACACATCTTAAATCAAATGTACGGCATTTTTACATATTAATTTCTCATGTGAAAATATATTTTGAAATTCTTAGAAATAAATTCTAAGTTAATAGTTTATTTGCATAAATATACAACAACTATTGTCTTTTCCGAATATAAAAAAAATTAAATAAACTGTATTATATATTATATGATAAAATACAAATATTTCCATTGGTCAGCCTTACATAAGACGTCTTATGTAATGGTCCTGAAAATAAAAACTTTTGCAAAAAGTAGCTATTTTTCCCTTTTTTAAGCCCCGTAATCCCCATCACAGTAATTAGCAGGCCAGACACATTCACATTGTATATCTATAATTGCCAGATCTCGACCAAGTGCAATCATACTTACTGCAAAGTGGTCAGCAGAGCTGCCTCTTTTTTTACCTAGCTCCCCCCTGGCCCCGCCCACCAGGGCGCTTTTCAATTGTGGCACTCATCTCGGGCCCCTCATTTCATTCACCTGGCTGCTGCTGGCCTTATCACGACCTTTTGCGGCCTATTCAGAGTGGAACCCCTTCCCGGGTTTCCACTTCCCCTTCCCCTTCCCCGTCTTTAATTTAGGCACGTAGGCGTGCTCAAGCGAGCGACAGTCGGGCCAACACACACCAATACACACAGGAACATAGGGTAACACACACACACACACACACACAGGAAAACATATTTCAGACGGACACTTTAAACCTTTAACCCGGGAGTCCAAGTGCAGACCGGAGCCAACTACCCGGATTACACTTTAAATTGGGTATTTCAACTTCTAAACAATTGTGCATTTGCATTTTTAATTGCAAAAATATAATCTTTTATGATACTTATCAATAGTTTATCAGAAATTAAACTTTAACAAATAAATAATTGAATAAATTAATGGTTATTTCAACAACTAAGCAATTGATTTTTTCAATCTAGCAAGGTATCTTTTTAGAATTTACAATTAAAGTTGTTAAAATTAACTCTGTTGTGAAATAAATTAATATCTCGTTAGAAAAACCTAATAAGTAACTATATAATAAAATGCCTTTTTTATTTTGTATAGCTGTTTAAATTTTAAAATATAGAAAATAGCTAAAAGGAAATACAAATTGTTAGGTATTTATTTCAACAATTAATTAACTAAGTTACCTTTATTTTATTTTGTACTGCTGATAAGTTTTTTAAAATATTTGTTTGGCTTTTAAACTTTTTTTTTTATTTAAATAATAATTTTAAACCGTTTTAAAGATATTTTTATAGCTGAATACATTCTTTCGTCAATACCTTTCCATTTCTTATATAATGTGTGAGCACATTTGATGCAAAAGGGTATTTCCCGCAATCAGGAAAAATGCTTGGCTTTCCTTTAACTCTACCCCGACCCCCGTGGTTCTGTTTTTCCTGCTCATTTTATTCTCGGCGTGTTTAACCCTTTTGCCGGGCCACTTTTATTGCCCCGTGTGTATGTGTGTGTGCGAATTATAAACTATTGTTTACACAAAGCGGAAGTCCTGGGCCAGCGTCTGCCATATATGCTTCATTAAATTATGCTTTATTAGCCTTTCGGGACTTGAATATGAAGTAGCACTGCCCCTCGACTCACCTCGTCAAAGCCATAAAATTCGGCGCATGCCTTGAGGGCGTTCGTGGGTTAAGCGTGGGCATCGTGAGAGGAGGGGGTGGGGGCTAAGGGAAAATTTATGTTTTTGTCAAGTGATAAAATTTTTAGCTTACACGAGCAGTTAACCGAGAAAGAAAGGGGCCAGAGATAGTGAAACCATAAATTGAAAATTCAATTTCTTCAAATGTGCCACCTCACCTTTGGCCATTTACGATTTGTTTGGGTTTAGAAAGAAGGAAAAAAGTCTCTTAACCCTTTTTCTGGTTGGACCCTTTGTTTGTCCCTTCAGCTTTTGTGTGTGTGCGTGAGCCCAAGTTTATTTAGGCCATAGTAATTGGCGTCTGTGAAATGCAAATTGATCATTTTCCGCTGGCGCACTAATTAGTCAAAGTGTCCCGCAAGGATGTGTATGGATGGGTATGGGCATGGGCATCGGGGCACCCAAGGGTTAAATCAACACCGAACGGAGGACAATGCCGAGCTCATCGTTCATCATCAGCTGATTAGACCGGCCCTGCGACTAGATAAACACGTTCCCATCTTATTTTCTGCACCGACATCAAAAGGATATTTTCTGCTGAGTCCGCCCCTTTTACGATTTTCCGATTTTCCGATTTTTCATTTTTCCATTTATGCCCCTTACCGATTTTCCGTTCCATCCTTTCTTTTTTGTCGCCTTTTCTCCAAGAGAGGTTCGCAGCGAGATCAAGGTGGAGGAGCTCTACCTTGAGACAAGTCTCAGCCAATTGATTGATGTTCGGCTAGTGCTCACCTCAAGCACACAGAAATCAAGGGGAAATCTCGGAAAATATGCTAACAAAAAAAAAAACCAACTGCCTTTTTTTCTAATTAAGCCAGCAACGACCTTCAAAGGCCAGCAAAGAGCCATCGAAAAATCAAGAGGTTTTGTGCCAAAGAAGGGGTTTCAGAAGGGCCGAAGAAGTGGCTGCAAAATTGGTTATGGCCTAATCAATTCAATGTCACTTGCTAATCAAGATAGACGGCAAACTACTTGCACAATTCAACCCGAAAGGTACCAGTCCAAAAAAGCGACAGAGAGTTCCATTTAAGTAGACTTAATCAATATGCCAACAAGTTGGCTCTATTCTTAAGTCCATGAAAGAGAGAGATTCCGCGCTAAGTTAAATGGATCACTCCTATAACCGATTAGAGAGCCACTGCAAAAAGCAAGCGTGCACAAAGTCCATAAAAATATTGCAAATCCCAAAACAACTAAATCAGTTTTAAGTTATTCAAGGCAACAAAAGCAAACCGAGCGAAAAGCAAACGAGAACCAAATAGCCATTTAGAGGCAAAACAAACAGATATTAGGGGGGAAATATCCGCAGATATACAAACGTACATGTATGCGTGGTGTAGGGTGCAGTTCACTCATAAAAAATATATGTTTCTTAAATTCGTATATCTGGATGATAATTTTATGAAAAAAAAGGAAAATTGGCCAACAAAAATATTTGTCAAAAAGTGATGGGGATTGTTAAATTGGGTCATGTGCTGTACAAAACAGTTATTTATTTTAGCAATGAGTTCAATTTTGGCTACAAAAATTCCTTAATATTGTGAATTTTAATGTCATTATTGTTGAAAATGTAATCAAGTTTTTGCCGCATTAATTTTTATGTATTCGAGTGTCTAAGTGTTATGAATTTTAGGACTTCCGATTTATTTTGAGTGTACATTTGGACTATGGACTTTTTCGGAGGCGGGAAAGAGTGGGTTTTACTCACGCTGGACTCATCCAGAGTGAATTTCCATCGGATGCACTGCCAAATAAATTTCGATAGGAGCGCACATAAAAGCCACTGGACTCTCCCTAGTTCCCCATATAAATTTTATATATATATCTCGTCCATATATACATGAGAATTCCTAATCGATTTCCTGGCGCGTAAAAAAAAAATAACGAGAGAAGGGCAAAACCGAAATCAAATTAAATGAATTATTTAATGAAACACAAAACCGAGTGGGTGGAGCGGGCACCAAGATTACACGATTATGTGAGTTACGGTCAAGAATGTTTTATGAATGTTTATGGGCGCGTAAAATCTATTACGTCACGGCGTCGAGCGTCGGTTTATTGTCGCAGCGGTCGTAACTCAGAGGAGTCCACGACTTGAGGACTCCAGGACTCGCCAGAAACCCCAGTCCCTTCTCACCTAATAAAGTGCAGTTGTGATACCCTAAGTTTGGGCTAAAAAGCGTAACGTTTTTAGAAAGGTTTGATCAGTTAAAATGTTGTTCATTTAAAAATATATATTTTTTTAAAACTATATTTTAAAGATCAAGTTGATAATCGTATTTAGGAGATTAAAGGCTTATTCAAAAGCTTGTTTTTAGATTATATTTAAAATGTATTTCTTATGTTTTAATCTGAACATGCTCCAACATTCACTCGCATTTTTATATTAATCAAATTATCATTCCTACAAATTTAGTTTCAAAAGCCTGAAAAAACCGTTTAGCAGTTCAAGGAGTTCCAATTCCCGGTCAAATCGAAATATTGGTCGAAAGGGTATCTTTGCGGCAAATATCGCCGATTTCTTTGCTTTTGCTTCGCATAACTTTCCACCAAGTTGGGTATATAAAATAAAGATGACTTTCATGTGCCTGCCATGCATATAAATGATAAAAATACATGCTAATGTTTGTCTGGGCCTTAACTTTCCCTTGACTTTCCCCTCCTTATCCTGATCCCATCATCCTGTTTGTGTGCGTGTGTGTGTGTGTGCGTGGGAGTTATGTGTCCTGGGAGCCAACTAAAGCAAAAGCTAATGGCATGCTTAAGTTTCAATTATTGGTAATAGAATTGCCTGGAAATCGAGAATGATTCTGCTCTTTTGGCGAAGGATTTGATTTGCCTTTTCTCTCCCCATCTCTTTCCCCCCAATTGTAGTGCTCTCTCTTTCTGGCTAATTAAGTGGGGCAGCGGGGGCGTGGCAAGGGGAGTTTGTTAACCCGCTTGTGGACACACATCAATCTCTGTCCGTTGATTGATGCGTTCTGCGACCAGTCTTGTTTTTGAAAGCAAAAATTAAACTCACATACGAGTGGCCAGAAAGAGATGGCTTTAGGGGACCAGAATGAGAGATTGGTATACTATAGTATATGGAAAAAAAGAGAGGGGTAGAGATTTGCTGACACAAATCCAAAAGTTTTCGGGGGCAATTCCTTTAGATTTGTCAGCTTTCTCTGGGGGCTTCCAGTTTTCTGCTTTTTTTTTCGGGACTTTTTCGCCCACACTTTAACGCCCTCTTTGCCAGACATGGTTTTAACCCTGACAGATGTTTTTTTTTCCTCTCTTGATTTTTATTTTTTTTACTTTAGTGTGGTGCACAAGATTGCACATTAACCCCCGAAAATAGTGCAAAAAGCAAGAGAGCAGGCCAAGCCGCATTTAAATTTACCGCCGACTCGGGGAATTGAAAGAGACTTTTTTTTTTCGGTTGACGATGCACGTTGCACATGCTTCACGTTGGGAACTTCGGAGGGTTAAGGGGGTGCAAATGCCAGAAATAATGGCTCTGCCAGCTCAAGAAAAATTGCTAACGAAAAGTTTTTAACTACGTGAGCGGGTAAAAGCGAAATTTAGGTGGCCAAAAATAGGTGGTGCTGCGTGTAATTTGGTCCCGGGCTTAAGGAATGCTTCTTGGGGCCCAGTTTTAGAGCCAATCGCAGTCAGCTCCACCCATTTTCCTGCTTATTTTCCCCAGTCCCTTCGGAAAGCTGTTGTAATTAGAAGCCGCGCAACGGGAAATGAGAACTTTCCGACTTTAAAAGGCTTTTACTTTGCTAAAAATGCCCGAATAGTCATAGTTCTTAATTGAAAGCAGGATTCTGAGAAGAATTTCTTAATTTTTTGTGACTGTATAACAAAAATTAAAACAAGTAGTTAATTTCATGAAGTTAATTATTTACTTTTTGTTTAAATCCTTATTATTTGTAAAGGTTTTTAAGAACTCAATGCTGGTTTTTTTTTACTACATTTTTGCTACACTGTTTTAAATAAAAAAAAAAAAGATGTTTTATTAAATGATCTGAATTCAACTATAAGAATCCCTAGCTTATTTTCAAATTAAATTAACCCATAGCTAAGTAATAAGCGCTTAAAGTTCAAGAACGTAAGTGCTCAAGATATCCGCTTTCCCTTTAGCCAGTGTTTACTGTACATACGGCTAAATGCTTCCAAACATTTTCAATTTTCGACATCATTTTCATTTGCTTAGCGCTTAATTCCGTGACGGAAAGCAAATCACTTTTGCGTGGGAGTAGAAACCTTTTACCAGGCCAAGTATCTCAGCTATTTTCTTGCCAAGTTTGAGAATAGTTTGGCCGGCCACGCCCCCATTTCCAGGCCGCCCCCGGAGGCCCAACCAAAAATTCTCGAGAGTGGGGAGCGTTGAAAGTTGAGGAACGCTGACAATTTTCTTGGCTTGTTTTATCCCCAGGAATTTGATTATGCACAATAAATCCTTTGGTCCATTTGGTGGGCGGTGGACTACGGGCGGGGCGGGGCGGGGCGGTGGCGTGGTCTCAAGGACTCTGGCCTAAAAAACAGAAGGAAAAGAGGGCGGCAAACAAAGTTTCTTGTGCCTTTTTGGAATTTGGGCCGCTCTCGCTCACGTGAAATTAGCATGTGAAAATATTTGTCAAAGATTTGAGCAAAATTATGCGCAGTGTTTGCCCAAACACAAACAAACACACACATATACACACACACACAAGAACATGGCAAACTTTGCAGAATTTTAATTTGAAATTTTCGACGAGTTCGGTGCGTATGTGTGTGTATGTGTGGCCAGAAAGTTTGGCTCCATGGCAAAATATTTGCCAAAAATGAGAAATTATGCAAAAAAAAAAGATGAAAAAAAGTGGAGGAAAAGCGAGAGGAAGAAGAAATTATGTGCCAACATAAACTAAAGCGAAAATCGTTTCAAAACTTGTTTGCCAAGTTGTCTATCTCTTTCCGGCCAACAGCGATCCCCTCTCTTTCGCTCCTGATAAGCCATTTACATAAGCCGAAACTGAAACCGAAATTGCAGAAGGATCTTTTTTGGCCACACTCGCCAGTACAGTGCGTTTCGGCCTTGTCAAGCCGGGTGGAAAATGAAAATTATTGTGCTGAAATATGAGAATTATGGGCACCCCAAATTTAAGTTTTAAGACTCATGACAATGCATGCATTTTTAATCTTTTCGTTACCATTTTGTGCATTTACTTTGTGCAGAAGGCTTGTCTAAGTCTTCAAATAAAACAAGTAAATAATAACATTATTTAAAATGGTTTTACTGAAGAACTAAAGTTTAAAGATTTTCTGCTGTCTCAAAAAAATGGTATTCGAGACCAAGTTAAAAAAAAAACATAAATATTAAAAGCAATTAATCCCACTGCTGACTGAAAGTTTACACTTTTATACTTTGGCATACCTTGTCTGGTTATCAGCTGATTTTGCGAATCTTTTTTTTTACATTTTCGCCAGATTTTTTTTGTCATTTTTATTGCTGTTCAGGTCAGAAATCGTGCTAGAAATCGCCGGACTCCTGGGGATGTTTCATTTTCCTTGTGGGTTTTTGGGAGCTTGCCAAGCCATGTGAACGGCATAAAGTACGCGAAGGATTAGCGAACAACAAGGGGCTGTCTCTTGGGGTAAGTGGGCGTGGCACTGCCACCACCAACGCCCCTTTGTGCAGACACGCGCCCAATGGACGCTTTTAATGGCATTGAAAATGGTCGTACCGATGATCCAATGATGACCAAATGCCAGTGGGCGGTGGGCGATTCGATGGTGTCCAATTACGTCGCATAAACAATGCGTTTTTTTATGGCCTGTGCGATTATGGGAGCAGCGGCAACAACAGAACAGAAAAGCAGATAAGCTCCAACGATGCCGCCGGCCGCGCTGACGTATACGTGATTTTTGTATGCCTGCTGGCCCCGATTCCATAACGTATACGTACACATGGCCATATAAACGGATGTGTGTGTGTGTGTGTCTATTGGAGAGAGAAGAAACAACAAACCAACATGCAAGCCAAATAAGGAATAAAAAGATAGGGCCAATCAATCGAATACCCAGTAAAATAGTGTATCTTTGGAAAACCGTTTAAAATTAGCAATTTCAGCATATGCTTCACTTTTCCCTTTCGGTTTAAAACTTATAGATCCTCTGACATCGAAAACCTTTAGAATAAAGCAAGCGTTTCCTTCATAATATTTAAAAATATAAATAAGCTTACATTTTAATTTTTTTTTTTGGACTTAAGGGCTTTTTAAATGACATTTTTAAAAATAAAATAGTGTTAGATTCCAGGAAATTTGGAGTTTTATAAATAATAAATAAAAATAGGTAAAATTTGAGTACTATATATATTATACTTATTAAAGCCTTTGTCGTCAGAGCGCATAAAGCACCCTGTAAATTATCATCAAATAAACCCCTCTACTTGGGGTTGCTTAAGGGAATTCCACGTAATTTTTGCGTATCGATGACGTCGACACAATTTTCGTTACATTATTTCTGGCATTGTTTGAGCCACCACAAACCCCCCACTACCCCCTGGAAAACCCCGGCAAACACATGCATAACTGGCCTTCTTGCTGTTTCATGTTTGTTTCTTCCTTTGTGTATTTTTGTTGGCCCTTCGCTTTTGGCCTTTCCTTTGTCTTGCTTTATATTTCCGCCACTGCTGCAGTTTCCATCACCCCCAACCACCCCCCCCCCAAATATATCGCCCCAAACCAAACCAAAAAAACAAAATGGAAAAACATACCATTTCATTTTTGTTCTTTTGTCAATTGACAGTGAAAACTAACGATACGGAAAAGTAAACGCACTGTGAGTAATATTAGTTTGTAATTTGATTTTATGCTTCTGTTTTCCTTTTATTTTTATCCCCGCACAATTGCAGGCAATCCGAAGAGAGAAATGGAGTCTCGTCGAGACTTGGTCCGTTTCCGTTTCCTGTCTGCCATCGTCGCCATCTTTGGGTGTGGTGCGTACTACGCACTAGCCCACCATCCTCTTCATGTACTTGGCATTAATGCACTGACAATTGTTTGGATAAGAGCAAGTGAGCCACTTAAATTAATTTAATGTTCTCACTCAGATCATTCGCGGTTTCGAGTGGCGAAATTATAGGAATGAAGTGCCGACGCCGAGTTATTTCGGGGCTCAATGGGAATGCTATCGTAGGGAGAAAATGGTTGACTCAGCATAATAAGGAATTTTGTTTTCAGTAAATATAGGTGTAGGACTTTATAAGCTTTCGGCAGAACTAAATACAGAATAAGGTAAATTTATAATGATATAAGTATTTTAATAGGCAAGAAACACCAATTTTTCATTGATTCTTTCATATTTCGTCAAACGTAATCAAGTTCAGGGTTTTAGTTTATTTAGAATTTAGAAACTTGATATTTGAAAAATACATGACATTGTCTGTTTTGTAGAGATTATTAACGAATTATTAACAACATAAGTATTCTGTAAAAACTAAAATCAAATGTTATTAATTTAGAAATTGTATGTAAATTATGGGAAACGCCAATTTTATAAATTGATTATTGACAAAAGCGTTTGCAAAAATTATCTTTGGTTTATTAAATATTTCTTTTAGGACTACTTTGAAAGTTGTAAAATAATATCCGCAAGAATATTTACCCGCTCCCAAAAATTTCTGGAACTCAGTAACGTTAATGTCTGCCCTGCTTATTTTATATTCGTTTTTTTTTTCGGGGGGCTTTTCATTTGTGTGTCACGCCCACCGCAGCCCACTTATTTCCCATGCACTTTGCACTGACATTTGCCCACTTTCTTTGCCCGTTTTCCGGAAAACAAAAAATGGAAATGCCGAGCTAAGAGTGAGGCAAACAATTGTGGGCCACATTTCATTTCGAGTGTAATTTGTGAAATATTCTGCCCTCTCTTTCGGGGGCCTACTTCCCTCTCCCTCTGCCCACACCCAGCCACCACACATTCCCTCTCGCTCACTTTTAGCATTGTTATTATTATCGCCATCCTTGTTGGTTTTGTTGCTGTTGTTCGAACGTTAAGCAAGGATCTAGGTCGCTTTTTGAATATATTGTTTGTATCTAAGATTAGTGAGCCAGATATCAGTGGTATATGGCCACAAACACACAAACACACACACCACCCACACACACACACTGTGCATATATCATTTGCATAGTTAGACAAAGATGGCCGATAGGTCGATGCGAAATTTAAGCCACATTAAACGCTCCAAATAAATGCACTAAATAAAAAGCGTAATAAATTGTTTGATAATGAAAGTGCTTTGGCACGACAAGTAATTTTGCCTAATATGTTATTAATAATCGCACAATACTATGAACAATCAGCCTGAGAATTTAAAATTGGGTCCTGTTAGAACAGGGAAGTAAATTAAACAAAAATCTATGTCATTGCGAGTGTTTTTCAATTAAGCCCCGTAAATAAATAAATAAGTCACATTAGCCCACTGGCTTATTTTAATTAAAATTTAAACTTTTAATTTTATTTTAAAACAGAAACTTCTTCTATATTTAATTTTAAAATCAAGAAAAAGTATAGCTTTTCAATGCTTTAGTCAAAAACGATTTTTGTAAATAAAAACAACCTCTTCCATCTTATTGCATGCCTAGTTTAAAATGATTTCCCAAATTCAGAACGATAGACCTTCTTCTACATTCTTCCAAGCATATATCCTCATCTTAGCCATGTGGCATGCAAATATCTCAGCTCTCCTGTCAACTTTCAACCAAGGAGACACTCGCTCATCAGCAAACAATAACAAAACAAAAAAAAAAGGAAATAGGGAAAAAAGTAACACAAAAAAGTGAGCTGAAATTACCATCAATTGGGGTCAAGGGCGCTGCGGAGGGGGAAATTGCTGGAAAAATAAAATAAAGCCAGCGACATATGAGCCATAACCCTCGACACTCGCAACTCCCTCCAGTCAGCAGTGACATGACACATGAAAAAGGGGGGTTTGGGGTCCGGACGACCCCTGAACAAGAAAGCGAATCAAGTGAGGCCTCTGCTTCCTTTTCGGTCCTATTTTTTTCTCCATTCGACTTGGGCTAATGAAATTCCAACTGCGGCGGTTCAAAAATAAATGTCAAAAGTGAAGGCTTCAATACTCTTTAACTCCATTTTTGTTGTAACTTTCTCAAAACAAGACAATCTATCCCGGTTAGGTTTAAAAATTTCTACCTAGAGGGGTTACATCATTTTTTTTTCCGAAAATTGGCTAAATTTATAAACGATTGGAAATTAAATGACAAGTTCAACCAGACAATTCCAAACATTTAATACAAAAAGCTTTTGTTTTAAATGTTTTTTGTATGCGTTTTAAGATAATGTTTAAGATTAAGTTACACACCTCCGAAATGTAGTTCTCTAAATAAAACTAAATAAAACTTATTAATGTCGTTGTTTATTTTTGTCAGCTTAAGTGATGTTACCCCTATCATAAGTTTCAGTTAATATGCAAATAAAACTATATGGTCAGTTTTTAATGTCAGATTATGATTCTCAATAAGCTGAAGTGCAGCTGGTATAAAATGTAATTATTCAACAAGCTATATAAATTACTTTAGCTATGCTCTTTGCTAAAAGAAATAGGCTTAGTTCATTTAATTCCACCGAATATCAAGTATCCCATTATGCCCCATTTACAGGGCATCGGAAAAAAGAACTAATAAAGAACAGAGCCAACATTGAAGGCATTATTGATTAGGTCTCTTGGTCGTCAGTTGGCATTTTTTATTTTTGCAGCCCCCCGTTAACTGATTACTGCTGAAGGCGAAGTTTTTGCTGCTCGCTGTGAAAACTGCAATTGGGAAAATTGTCAACGTGACTGCAGCAGAAGACGAAAAATGCTGACAAGGTCGATGCAGCAGGGGCGCCAAAAGGGGGATCGGTTCGGGTCGGCCTTCTTGTTTTGCAATAATTGCCACTGCGGCGATGACGTCGTCCACGTTCGGTTTTCCATTTCCCATTTTCCATTTCCCATTTTCCAGTTCCCATTTGCCGCTTTCCGTTGCTGTTGCTGTTGTTGTTTCGCTTTCAATTTTTCGTTTGTTTTATTGCGGCTTCTTTTACTTAACAACAACCCAGTGGCGTCCGGGGTAAAAAAGGGGGTCGGCAGGCCTAACATTGCTCATTTATATCGGTAAACCCCCTCTGCCTTCAATCCTTCGAACTCAAATCCCCGTTCACCACAATTTGTGTGTGCCTGCAGTGACCCAGTAACATGGAAAACGCCGCAGTCGTTGTATCCTCTTATTCCTGCCAACCCCCCCTTCCAAAAACCCCATCCCAACCATAGCCCCGCCCCTGGAAAAACCCCTTAGCGGGGTGTCTTCCGCACAAATGCCTCCATTTGACCCACTTAAATGGCGTAATTTATGATTTTATAGTGTGAATTTTTTTCTTCCTTCGTTTTGCCTTTTTAAAGTGGCGCCCCCCAGCGGCGAGGGGCTTAAGTGTAGTGGCAGGGGCGTCGGCAGAGAAAGGGGGGCTTGGGGTTGGACGAAAAGAGTAATGGCTGCGTCTGAGAGTCGAAGTTTTCGTTTCCAGCCTGAAGAATGTTCGAATAAATGATGAAAACACAAACAAAAGTTCGTACATATATATCTTCACCGATCTGGGTTATTTCGAGAAACTTTTCAGGCGGTTTTTTCATGGTTTGCTTAATAAGAGTTACCGAACTTTACTGAAGAGTGATGAGAATTCCTTTTTTAATTGTATAGCACCTAAATTGGAAATTTCCCAAAAAGGCCTTTCTAGTCATCATTTAAGCCATAATTTAATGTGAATTTAAGGGTGTGGTGAATCTCTTTCAATAGAGAAATGGTTGCAAAACTTAAAGCCCCAAAATGTAGATTGGAATGGCGTTGAGGCAAATGGCTAACGAAAGTATTACTCATTCCTTGCGGCCACCATATATTTTTTTCCTCTTAATGTATGTACATATATATATATATATATATATATATATATATATATATATACGAACGAGCACTTGTGTCTTTCTCTATCATGTAAAGTGCCTTGGCACGATTTATGTTTTGTTAATTTTCTTGCCAAACTCTGAGAGTGAGTCACATATGCATGACTTATGTGGCATTAGTCGAACCGAGTTCACTGTCCATATTTGTCTTTTTGCCTTGCCTCCTTGTTGTGCTCGAATTCCTCTGGTATCTTATTATGTAAATGGATTTTTGGCTTACATTCAACAAAAGTCTCGAGTGGAGTCGTCTTTGCTGTGGGAATTTACCTGCAACGACAAGAGTAGAGAATTTATGAAGTTGTTGGCCGAAAAGATTTCACTTGCTGGAGAAGTGGGCAAAACAAAAAATTATTTCATATTAAATGCTGACAACTATGTAGATGTTGAGCCAGATTCAGATGAGAAAGAGTCTAAATCAGACTGGGATAAAGAAGTATAATAAATTCCGAAAGCATCACTATTTTCGGTCTCATTTGAGTATATTTTTGTTTGAATACTGATTACAGCTCAGTTTGGTTAAATCCATGCCATTTGGCATCCCCTTCACAAATTCAATCCCACAACAGCTGTCAAAGCCACTAGATTACCGCGAAGACCCAAAATATAAATCTACAATAATTCATATAAATATGCACACATAAACAAGAGGGTGTACCAATTGGGGAATTTAAATTACAAGCAGTAAAAGGGTATAATATGCTATCAATATAAATTTAAAGAATATCACTCATACGCAGAGAGTGCTTTTTTTAATTGAAAGAAAGAGAAATAAGCCTATTTTTTTCTCAAGGATCACTCTGAATTATGCGATATATATGTTTATAAATTGGTGTAGTTAAAAGAAAACTGCTTTCCCAATGAGCATCGGAAAATTGTAAGCCATAAATTTTAAAATGAATTAATGGCGCTCGAGATTCAAATGGCCTTAGACATTTGGCAGCTTCCACCCGGGACTTTTCCACCCTCAGCGACATTATGGCGCTTTGGGTGGATGGTGATTGGGAGGCTGATTGAGCGGGGAAAATTGTGGGAATGGGGAGTGGGAGGAAAGGGTCGATCCCGGTTGAAACGAAATCAATTGAATTAATTATTGGCGCTTAATTGATTGAAACGTAGTGAGAGTTGCCTCCCTGGCTCTCTGTTTCCCATGCTTTTGCTGTTCCACTTTCAGGGCTTAACAAGCCCCCACTTTTCTACACTTTCCCCGCCACTTTCCTCCACCTACTCACCGCTT
Source organism: Drosophila gunungcola (assembly GCF_025200985.1). Lineage (NCBI taxonomy): Eukaryota > Metazoa > Arthropoda > Insecta > Diptera > Drosophilidae > Drosophila > Drosophila gunungcola. The sequence continues at coordinate 127,016 of NW_026453227.1, read as the reverse complement.
GCGCCCATTGTTGTTGCCAAATAGAGCGCATTTTGATCCATTTCATGTACTGTGGCAAGGAAGTGAAAATAAAGTTTTTTAGCAAACAACGACAGTAGGAATACCCTAAAGAATATTTCCTAATTGATTTGTTCTATTTTGTATTATTTAAATGATAAAATCTAAATAAATCTGGATGCGTTGAAAACGACGGATAAATGTTGATAAGTAGTGAAAACATGAAATTAAAATAGTTTTAGTAAACTAGCTGTTGGTGACAATTGCAAAGGAGAAAAGTGGCTAAATTCATTAAAACAAACTAATCAATCAATATACATTGTTTAGTAATGACCTTTTTTTTATTTAGTTTTAAAATAAAGTAGACAGCACAGATCAGGACTGGAGGGTATCAAACAAATATATAAGGTCTGCAATGAAATTCGGAACGAGTTTATATACCCCCGAAAGCCCACGAAAAAACCACTCAACGTACTCCAAAATAAACCTAATTTTGCCACCTGCCACTCCGGATTTGTTTGCCTTTTTTGGCCAATTCTGTTGTTGATTTTGTCTTAAATGCTTTTCATTAGAATGCAATTTCCCCTCTCTGTCTCTCTCTCTATCTCTCTCGTTCACACTCTGGCTATCTCTCTCGCACTATCCATTATGAGATTTGTATGAATGAAAATGCAAGCCATTAACAGGTTGTGAATAAGGGGAAAAGGGGGGAAAATCGGGGCAGGGGATTTTGTGCGGTAGGTTATACTGAATTTAAATCTGAAATTTGTTGATTTGTGAGTGGGTGTTTAAATGTTATTCACAGCCTGAGCCTGAACAAATAGAAAAAATATGTGTGAAAAGAAGGAATGAAGATAATAATCGAACCCCCCAGTTGATTTATTCATTCAATTCACAACAATTTGTGAATGGCTCTAGGTGCTTTTGCAATTTATAAATGGTGCAAGGCTTTAAATTAATGACGAGCTCTTTAAAATAACAAAAACTTCGATGCAAAATTCATGATCAATTGGCAGACTGAATAAATGTGTTTTTTTTAACGGATTTGTTATATACCGTAACAAACTTTTTATGAATTATAGAGAAATTTCTACAGAAATAAGTGCACTTAAACAAAGGCCAACTTTATTTACAAATTGTTCAGCATTGAAAAAAAGCTTAATTAAGTCTTGGTTAGTTTTGCAGGATATGTTATAATTAAGGAAAGTTTGGTGGTCAGTGATGCTTACTCAATTATTCATTTCAATTCGAATTTATGGTCTTTCTTGTGGTTGTTTTTCCCTGCTTTTCCTTGGCGTTTTCCCCCACTTTCTTCTTTGCACGATTTTGAAGCCCTCTTCGCTCTTTTCCCGTTCCTAGCGTGTTCGTTTGTGTGGCAACTGTTTTAGGTCGCCATGCTAAATGTTTGCAATTGCACAACAACGGTAAAGACCAAAGAGAAATTCCTGTTCCCCCTTCACCGTCCCCTTTCCGCTGGTTCATCTTGTTCTGAGCCACGCTCATTCGTTCGTTCGCTCATTCGAAATGTGCCAAATGGCAACGTGGCAAACAAGCGCCACAGACAAGGCAGCCGACACTTGCCACCCACCTTGCCACCCCGAAACCACCCAAACACCACCCCTTTTGCCCATCCCCTACATCAACCGTCATTCAGTCAAGCGGTTGGCGCAGTGTTGCATACGTTCCGGCATGGGTGCACTCCAAGAAGAGTAGCCCTGGGAATACATTCTTTCTTTGAGTCAGTAATGGATTGGGAATGATGTTAAGTATTAAATAAAAACTGATAAATAAATCGGAAGGGCTACCAAATTATTAATGTTTGGATATTAATAATAATGCTGACTTCAACTTTGCTACACTTTTTTTTTGGGCAGCTGTCAAACAGTCTTTATTGTATTACTTCGCTTGTAAATCAGACCGAATGTTCTATTAGGAAAAAGGTTTCATACCCGATTTTTTAAAAGTTAAGTTTGAAATAAACCTAAGAAAAAACCAAAATGCAAAAGTTTAATGCACGCATTGAGTATTCGGTTTGAGTGTGAACAGATCCGATTGATCAACAATAAGTTTGGTTATAATAAAGCAAACTAAATGTATTTTGTATTATTGTTAAAGGGCTATAACCATTTTTTGCGCTGTGCAGCGCCTATATGGGCCGCTGGCTCTGGCTCTGACTGAGTCGCATTCGTCTCAGCCTCTCCTTGAATGACTGGCGGCTTTTGGCCAGCGCACGTTGACCTTATTTGCATGCGGCGCGACTCGGCGCGAATCAATTCTTGGCAGGATGGTAGCCACCCACTTCCACTTGCACTCCCACACCCACACCCACACCCCATTCAAACATCCCCCCGAAAGCACAACCTACATCAGAAATCCCCACGACTGCGGTTGCTTTCCACAAAAAGGGGGCGATGGATGTTGGGTGACCAACAAATTGAAACGAATTCTCGTATTGGAGTTCGAATTGCTATTGAGATTGGTTGCACTGCATAGTGGGCTGTGTGCACTGAAAGCAATTGTGGTAAATACAAAGTAAAAATATTATTCCATGTCCACTTATCTTCAAAATGTAAGCCAGCGATAATTTTTTCAAAACAAACTAGGTAATAATGGCGCCCAACGTGGAACTTATTTTGAAATTTAAAAAAAAATATCGTTTTAAAAAGTCAAAATAACTAGTTTTCATTTAAAATTCTGTCATGTTGAAAATAATTAAACGTTCAAAATATTAAATGCTGTCAGTGTGTTAAGAAATCCTAAAGATCTTGTCTGGGGATAAGATAAACTCTGTTTTTTGCGGTGTAGGATGTGGAAATACTGGAAAGTGGTGTGGGTGTTACCGGCTTTTATTGCGGCCAAAGTTTTCTCTGTGCGCTCTGTTTTGTTGATTATTGTTGGCGGTGGTCGCGCGTTGATTTAATGCAAAAAGCCGACTGCGACGCCATGTTGCCATTAAACCGTTGCAACAGCACCAGCAGCAGAAGAAGAAGAAGAAATAGAAGCGGCAGCAGTGGCAAAAAAAAAAAAAAAGAAATGTTAAAAGGCGCTTCTGCTTCTAAGTAAATAACTGGGTTTATGGGTCGATTGGGTGCACCAAATCGTGAGCAGCAAAATGGAAAACCATGGAAAACTGGGGAAAAACTAGGGGAAAGCGATTGCAGGTGGGCGGACGAAGCGATGGAGGAGATATTGCCAGAGAAATTGTCGGCTAGAGAAATAGAGAGACCGGCAACAATTGATTGAGCCGCGGAATGGGAATACAAATTGATGAATAAACTCGCGAACCATTTTCCATTTTCCACTTGAATTTAAGGATGCGAAAATCCCTCGGGTTCGAGGTTTTTCTGGCTTGCATTGGTGGCTTGCATTGGCATAAAATGTTTAGCTTGTTTAAATGCAAAGAGTGCTTGCTTATACTAGATACAATATTATAAATATAACATAAGTATTTGGGCTTTAAATAAATATTTAATATACATTCCGCCTAAATCTATTTAAAAATGTAAGAGTTAGTTTTCTGTTTCCTGTTAAACTATAAACACAGGTCTCCATTATAACTGTTGCTAAAATCTTTTTTAAAATATGTAGCTTTTAATTAAATCTTCAATTTAAAATTCAAATTCAGCTCCCGACATCTTCAATTTTCCGCCAGCACGTTGGCAAGTTTCCCTTTGATTATCCGAAAATCGAAGTCTAGCTCACCGCAGGACTCCCTCGAATACGAATAGCCCAATCCTCGACGAGTACCACCCATCTGCAGATGAGATTTAAAAAATAAATTGCGTACAATTTCCAATGGTATTTGCGAGCATATGTGTGTAAATTTGTGCTGGAAATGGAATTAGTAATGAAGTTTTGCCAAGGCTTTATATGGACCAGTTGCCTGCCCCTCCCCTGCCCACGCCCCAAAGAAGCCTTTAACCCATCGATGGCCCTACTCCCCATCCTTAACCCATGAAAGCCGGGATTGTGTAATTGCGTTTGGCCGCGCTCCCCTGATTTCTCTGATTTCCGAGTGTTTGTGTGCGATTCGAAGTGCATTTTCAAGTGAAATTGAAATGGAATGCCAAGAGAGAGGGTTTCCATAGCCCCAGAAAGGTCCCTTCGTACCGCCGCCAATCCAGAACACTTCCCTTGCAAAATGGGAAATAAAACAATTCATTTAACAGCGTGAAGGTATAAAAAAAGCAATAAATGTTAACTGCAACAACCGCACAATGCCCGATATTTGTGCGAATACGCGTATATGTATATATGGGTTTGCGAATATATACCTTTGAGCCTGCATAAAATGGCGAAGAGCTGGCGGGCAAATTAAATTCAATTTATTGAGCTCGCTTTCTGCACAGAACTTCAGCTAATTGCATCAAATTGAAAATGGAAATTAAATCGAAAGCGAAACAAACTCGAAATTAAATTCCAAATGGGTTAATTGCAAGGGATATTTCACATATTTATGAAAGCCTTTATTAAGTCGGCATTTCAATGGTTATCAATTTTGTATCTACGCTGTGAAGTAATTACAGCAAATGAATTGCTCAAAAGCAACCAAAACTATTTCAGTATATGTTTACCACAATTTTTGTTTTTCAATTTGTCAGTTTTCAGATGATATTTTTTAGGAAAATTAATATTGCACAATTTTAAACCAAAATAAATATATAGTCTAAAACATTTAATTTTCAAAGACAATGGCGAAACGTTGGCAACAGCTTTTTGACAACACAAGTCTCAAGCTCCCCTTTTAACTTAAAATGTTTCCGACAGAAATCTAAAATTAAAACTTTACCCATTCGAGTTTTGTTTAATTTTTGTAATTTCATTTTGTTGCGTCTTTGGCTTGGCCATAAAGCCAAGTTCAAATTGCGCGAAAATGTCAACTGCAGAAGCCCGAGAAGAGGTAGAAGTTGGCATGACCCGCTGCACTAATGTCACACACTCAAGCACACACAAACACACACACACACACACACACACACACACACACACACACACACACACACACACACACACACACACACACACTCAAGAGCAAACGCACACAGAGGCAAAAACACTGGGAGAAAAGGATTCAGGGAGTCTGCAGACGACTTGTTCCCAGCTCAAGCAGGGCAGCAAGTGTAAACAAATATAAAAGTTAAAACAGGTTTCTGTGCACTCAAAAAAATAAATAAAAGTTTATTGTGTTGATGTTTAGTATTGAGAATATTATAATTGGATATTTATTTATATGTATTGAATTTGATTTTAAAAACATATAAAGATACTTCAAAAGGTTTAGAAATACAATATATAAATTAATTAATTTAATTTACTTTTGTTTACAAAATGTTATACTCTTATGAGGACATAAAATTTAGAAAAATTTAAAACATTAATATTATTTTTAAAGATCTAATTAATTAAAATTTAAAGTAGTAACTTTTTTAAAATTTTTACTCAAACTCAAAGCGATTCCCTTGTGTTTTCTCTCTGTGCACGTGTGTATCTGTGTGCAAATGTAAAGCATAAGATAGACAATTACACTTTTGCCACTGCAAGAGGGAGATGGCGCGAGGCAGCCAGAAGGAGAGAGGGCATTTAGATAAACGCCAAAAGGTAAATGAACTTTATCAACCGAACAAGAAACGAGGTGCACACCTACACAGCCACCCACACAGACGCACGCATGCAAACACATATGCACGACTGCGATGCTCATTGTGTGCGTTCGTGTCTGTGTGCCCTCCACTTCTGGTTATGAAATTGTATTGCTGCGCCTGCACATATATTTATTAAATTATATTTATTAAATTACACTACATTTGCAAACATCATTAAAAAAATTTCACTGGCGTCGGAAATTCGTAGGCATTTAATTAGATTGTTAAGTAAGATTAAGTGACAAATAATAAAGCTGAAAACTAAGATTTAATGGAATTGATATGTATTATAAATTGTATTCTTGTTGCCAACAATAATAAAAATCATTGTCCAATTTATGCATAATATTTCATAATAACTATATAACTATTAAACAAAGAAAAAACACATATGAGAGGTACATAAATATGTTCAACAAATAATGTCCTATTTAATGTTCAATTATAAGTATTCTCTTTAACTATTAAATTAACATAAAGCTTTAAAAGCTGTAAATATATTTTAACTTGAGTACGGACTCAGCTCAAAAAAAAAAATACAATTAAGTTGAAAAATATTTACCAAGACTTGTCACAATTTAATGGACACTTTGAAATGAATGGCGTTTATTTGACATGGGCATTTAACCAAATTTAATTCCTGCCCAACTCGACCCAAATTGCAAAGCAAATTACATTTTATAATAGTATTTCGTTACCTACGATGACATATACTATTTTTATCGTGAAAATACCTTTGCCACATTCAATTTAACATTTTCAGCAGCCAGCAAAAATGTCAGCAGGAGTGAAAATCTAGAAAAACTCTGGCAAAAATGCTGGGGGAAAATGGTATGAAAACATTGGGCGAGCATACAGAAGATAAACAATGTGAAATGTAGAAGGAGCTGAAACAGATTTTCCGACTGCAGTAATAAATGATAAACAAGTGCAAGCTGGCCAAATGGGCGTGGCAGTGGGATGGTGATGGGGGTGGGGGTTTTTCCATTTCCCAGTTGCTAGGCTGATATTGAAAACTGCTGCCTGCAAAGCTAAGCAAATGTTGCCCCGCGTCATGTGTGTGTGTGTGTGTCTTTTCACACTCTTGCATTATTAATGCAGGCCACGCGTGTGTGTGTGTGTGTGTGTGTCAGAGAGAGCCACGTACGTGCCTCGAACTGCAACGACAGCTGCTGCTGTTCCAGGACACAGAGTACAGGAGCCAGCAGCAGTAGTTACCAGTCACCAGTCACCAGTAGCAAGGATACAGGATCCAGAATCCAGTAACCAGTATCCAGTAGCCAGCCATTTAAACTCCAGCTCCTGGACCAAAAAGCTCCCTGTGTGTGCATATACATATATTTATTCCATGTACATATTGTAAGTGCCCATGCCTCGTGTCAAACTTCTAATTAACCTCGTAATTCATGCAGCCTGCAAGGGAGCAGGGTATAGAGGGTCGGAGTCCAGGGGTTCGAGGGTTCGAGGGTACAGGACACAGAGGGTGACTGCTGGCGTTTATTGTCCTGCGGATGGCGGAGCACTGGAAAAACGTGGCCGGGCAACTGACCCAGAAATTACCAGTCAACAGCATATAAATGGCAATATTTGATGGATTTAGCAGCATTATTTCGCCTGCCTAAAGAATGCCAAGAATATTGTTGGTTTTCAGTCAATGATTGTATGTTACTTCATTATAATAAGTTACAAGGGTTTTTTGAATGAAAAATATTGGCTTTTTAAGCCCAAAAGATCCCGTTGCCCTTATGAATATAATTGAGAGATTTACATGAGAAACATTATTTGGTTTGAAGATTATAGCTGCATGAAATGAAAAATGTAACTTTATTGTTTTTAAGACACTCATTTTTCCTGTTATCTTTGTAGTAACAAAATAAATTGGAATTTGATTCAGGAAGTGCAATACAAATAAATAACGGTTAGCAGAAGATTTTAAAGCAATATAGGTATATATTTTGAAACAAATACTTGTACATAACACTTTAATTAAGTGGAATATTGAAAGAGTAGATTTGTTTTATGAAATGTTACATTACGGATTTATTCATTTAATTGCATTATCAATTATTTATAAAGTTTAAGAGTAAGCGGAGAATTGGTTTAAAAATAATAAAATTTCCAACTTTTTTTTTTTATGCAATCCCCAAAAAGAAGGCAACACTTGCGTGCAATTTGCCGCCTGTTTCTGTCAATACAAATTGAAATAACATTATTTTATTGGTTAGTTGGCCTGTTCAAATGAAAAACAACAAACCATTTAAACAAATAAACATAAATTGAATGCAATTGCATGATTAATTGTTAAGGGCCAGCAAGACAGACAAACAAATTACAATTTGTACAACAATTATTGCCGGGTGTTGTGCCTGTAAAGTTGGTAAATATACAAATTGAGCAGATATAATAATAGTAATTAAAGCCAACCATTTGGAGTGTTGAACAATATTTCAAAGTTTTTCGACGGCAAACTTCTCCGACTGACTGTGCAATCAAATGTTCAATTGCCACTTATTTTGCGGCTGGCCATGGACAACATCAAACCACAGCACTTAATTCTGGAAGTCAAGTGGACCAGACAAAAAATGGGAGAAAAAAACCGACAGGAGAAAATGTAGAAAAATTGTACAGAAAACAAGCGAACAAAGGGAGACACAAAGTCGTTATTGTCTTAGTTTTATTAAAATGCGTTCTTTTTTTATATTTTTTGTGTGGAAAAAAGCAACTTTTGCAGGCAAAAACTTGTCAAAGGCAACGGCCAAAGTGGAACTCTGGCAACAACCATTTCTGCCAATTTGGGTGCAATTTAAAGTGCCCGAAAGGGGGGGAAACCCACTGTTATATAGTACATACACAAAAAGTTGCCAACTATTTAACCGAGGCTGCGGGACGAGGGGTCAAGGGGCACCAAAAACTTGGCAGACACGGACACAGATGAGCAGACCGCAATGGAACTGACCGCGGGGATTCACTGCTCAAAAAAAATAGCTAATTGCTGTATGTTTATTATTTTTTATTTACACTTATTTTAAAATTTTAGTTCGAATGACTAAAATCCTCAAGAAGACAAAAAATCAATATTTGTATTTACTTTATTTAAGTGATTAGTATTTTATTCAATTTTTTGTCAGTGTACCGATGCCTGGGCCATAAAGCGTTCAGCGTTTTTTGGAAGTTGGGGGAGGCGGTGGTTTTTAGGGGGTTAACACTGCTGCATTAACGCTGACCGAAAAATCTCTGCAGCTGAAGTTAGTTGAGCTTACATTCTTTTTGCACCCGAAAAAAGAAGTTAAAAAATATATTTCGCGGACAATGCAGCCAAAAAGCCCCCCTCGAGCCACACCCCTCTAGCTCCTGTTGTTGCAACAATAACGGTACATTACAAGTGGCAGGCGAAAGGATCGAGTTAGTTAGTTTGCTGCCTGACTCCGCCCCGCACCCCCCGGTTTCCTTGTGCCCCCTTTTTTCTGCGCCCCTGCCTCCACAACTTCTGCGGTCTTGTTAGTCTGGGCTGGCAAGTTGGTTAAAAAGTTGTTGATGCAGTTACTCCTACCACTGACCACCACGCCCCCCGCCGCCGCCCCTCATCTCATTGCGACGACATTTGTGCTAATGGCTGCCAACGACCTGGACACAAAACTCAAAAGCCCCCGCCTCCGGACAGCACCCTCAACCCCCCAACCCAACTCCACCACATGGCAAACATGTTGCATACTTTGCGGCGTAAGCGAAAAATTCGAGCGAACAGCTTTTTGGCCAAGCAAACACACAGTGGGTTAAGTGGGCGAGTTTGCCACAACATTTGTGTTCAAGAATAATTAAATTAAGCTGTCCGTCTGGGCGGAGGAAATTAAAAAATACTCGGAAATTATGTTGCACTTTTAAATGTACGTATAACAAGTCTCGGTTCAAAGGGCTGAATTCCTGGCAGTTTCCAACTATTTTGTTTTGAGGCTCAAGTAATTGAATCAGTTATTCTCTGTATAGAATGACATTAATTTTAATAAACTAAGTTAATAAAAGTCAATTGAAAGTCAATTTGAATTCATTAATTTGAGGTTTATTTAAAAGTGATTCATAGGTTTTAAGAGGTAGGCAAATTAAAAAGTTTTTGAAAATATAATAATAGATTGACAATTATTTATTGCGATCAAAATTATGCAAATGATTTAGAAAATACTAGCGAAGTAATGAAAATGTAATGTACTCAGTTTGTTTTCAATTGGAAACTCTTCCTTGGATGTCTCATTGTAAATCTTCAGCTGCGATTAGTGGCTCGATTTCAGGTAGAGTTTCGTCAATTTCTTGGTGGCTTGGATCTCCATTCATTTTATTTTCGCGAATAGTGAACTGCAGCTCGATGTCCTTTGTGTAATCCCCAGTGAGTTCCTTCATTTCGCAATGAGTGAAACGCATGAAGAGTGGGCTGTCGCAGAGGAGGTCGCACTGTTCGACAATCTCGGAGCTTGGACAGGTTTGAATTACCTGTTGACGTGGCACTCCGGAAGATTTTCACCCGCTTTCACGGTCACCATTAACGGTGGCTGGGCCTGGGCACAGAATAGCCAAAGGATGTAGAGATGGGTGACCCGTGGAACGGCGGGCAACGAATCCCAGGAGGTTTTCCACAGCATTACCAGCACGGGCAGACGGCCCTCCCAGTCCATATAGATCCGGGGGAGATTTGCATTCATGGCCACTTGTTTGCCGCTCTCAAAGATCAATAGACCCACACAGTTGCTCTTGGTTAGCCTGGTTTCTGGCACCGACTTCCCCATGAGCTTCAGGCATTTTGCCTCCCTGGTTTTCATTTCCAGGACTATGATCTCCTGGTGATACATCAGGAAGTGACTTAGAAGATTGCCAGGATTGACCACCACATCGCAGTTGCTCAGGGGACAGGCGAAGGCCAATTTTTGCAATCTAAAGTGTTTCTCTTGCTCGAATGCCGTGTTTCTTTTTCGCTCATAGAGAGCTTCCGGTGAGAGACTGCCCTCCAGATCGGAAACGGAAATGCTTTCGGCCCCGCCGCGCATGGGCACACTTCCGCCCGCCGGAAGTGACAGCTTACAGTCCATATACAGGCGCCTTCTCGGATCGGGCAGGAAATGCAAGCGGGTAATGGAGATCTCGACCTCCTCGTCGGTGACATTGCCATCGTTGTCGCTCTCCGAATGACAGCGGTTCGCCATCATCGCACCGGATGTGGTGTCCAGGGAGTACTCCGATTGGGCATAGCGCAGCAAGTCCGATAGTGCGCCGATACCAGTTCCAAAATCCTTACCCGACCCACTCGATGTCGATGGTCGCTCGTCCTCAACGCCGACGCTCTCCATTGGTATATTTCTTTCTAGAATGTGTTTTCAAGACCGGGAATTTGTTCGGAATTTGTTCGGAATTTGTGCGTGTCGAAAATATAACGTTTCGAAGTCGAATGATATTTGTGACATTTGAAAACAAGGCCTTTGGAATAGTCAACTGACATTTAAAATTTGAAAACTACCTACTGTTATAAAAAAGCGCACTGTAATGTGGTTATTTTTTTTTTTATAAATAACCACAGATTTGTGTGGATTAGAGCAATGTTCATTTGCTGGATAGCAAAATTAAGAAATATCAAATTTTCATTATTTTAAACCGATTTCCTTCCTAGCTTTATTTTGAATAAGATCTTTTTTCCAGCGAACCGAGCATAATTTGATAATGTTTTTAATTTATACGGCAGAAAGATATTTGACTATAAAAAAAGTTGTGTATTAGTTTAAGATGGGGCCTTACTGGGAATTCCAGAACTGAAACTGAGACAATACTGTAAATATATATACCATCAAAACTCTAGTGAACATATAGTTCCAATTGTAATTTCCGGTTTCACACACACACACACACACACAGTTGAAACAGAAATAGCGAAAGAAAAATGTGTCAACATACAAGACAAAGCTAAATACAAACAAAACTCAAGTTCCCCTTGTAAAACAACGAAATGCAACTAAAGTGTAGAAAGAGACGGGTAGCGGCGACAAAGGGAGAGAGCAACATTCGGACTAGGACTCATAACTCCCTGCGACACGCCCCCTTTTCCCTTGTCGGCGACCGGCAACTCCTTTGGTTTCAAACCGACAATGGAATGTGCCGCCGCAGAGGAAGTGTGGTCTATAGCGGTAAAATCGGACGTAAATGAACAAATTCCAAGCATACTTAAGCTATATTTAATACCTAAAATATTTTAAAATTGATTTATTTAAGGTTGTCACCAATTTTTATTTTACAAACGCTTAAAATCGGTTTATTTTGCGTAATCTATTTTTTTCAATATCCAGAACCTCTTAATTAACCAATAATTTTAGAAACTCAATTTACATTTGTGTCGTGCAACTTAGAAGCAATAAAAGAAGTGAGTTAAGTCACGTGCATTTGTTGATGGCTTTCTCCCTTTTACTTTGCTTTTACTTATTAGTTTGGAGTGGAAAATACCAACTCCATCTTGGCGATATATGACCCGGGTTTTCCACCATTTCCCTGACGCATCGTCATGTGCTTTTCCCTTTCGAGCTTCTGAGCTGCAATTGTCAGTTAACAGTGCAGCCAACCGCAAATGGCAAAGAAGGCAAAGCCTTTCTATCTCTGGATTTGTTGGCATCTTTAAGACGCATTTCCATTGCTTACCCCTTTGCTTAAATTGAGTTTTCACAATTTAACACCCAGCTGAGGGAAATTCAGACATCATTCGTGGCTAAACTCACCTAAAACGAAAAGAGGTTACAAAAAAATTAGTCAACGAGTTAGGAATATAAGTACTAATAAGACAATCATTTTGAAAGGCTAATTGAGAAAACTTTAACTTTGAGCTTGCTTTAACCCCCCGGGCAGCATGGGGTTAAGCATAAGGTTCATAAAGAACATATCCACACACAAAGATTTCCATTTTCCTGCTGCTATCTTAACAACAACCCAGACAACAATGTGTAAAACAATTGTGCAAGCAGTTAATTCGTGTGCCTCGGTAATCTAGCAGCACCTCTACACTCAGAGAAAAACTCTAAGAGCTTTGGCATTATTTTATTTTACCATACATTCTTTACACTTTTTATTTTTGCTGGAATTATTATGCCAAACTTAATTTCCCAAATTTGTCTGTGTTTTTAAAAAGTATATTCCGTTATGTAACTTTTTCCAATAAATAAGCTTTACAAAATATTTTAAAATTTTTAAAAATATTTTATATATATAATATATATGAAAGTCTTGATTTTTAAAATATCAATGTTTTGAAATTCGAATCCAAATTTATTCTCTGTGTATGGGAACATCATAATATTACTGCCAGTGACAGACAATTGAAAAGGCCATGCACAGTCGTATGCACACATGGCGTATACGCAATGTGACAAAGTTTATACGAAATTAATGTTAATTACAACGCGAGTTAAGCTATCCATCTCTCTCGCACCCCCGCGGCAACATCTGTGTCCTGTCAGAAATTGGGCGGAAAATGTGGGTGGGGAAAACTGAGGGAATGGCAGGGAAATGGGGAATGCAATTTGCCAGCAATGCATTTAACATGCTGAAAGCGCTTAAGCCAAAGGATTCGGCATCAAATGAGTCGACAAAGGTGCACTGAATCGCACCGAAAGGGAATGATTAATAACCGTAATCGATAAATGTGAAAAATTGATGGCTGATGGATGCACAACGACCATCGCGAATCGCTATAAATATAGTCTGTCTTTGAAGTTGGCGTGGTGAATATTTAAAAAGGAAATTCTACTAAGAAAATATACATTTTTTAAAATTAACAACTAATATATTGAGCTTTCGCTTACTGAAATATATAAAACAAAAATGAGGTGTTATTCCTTGCGATTAGAATAGTTAAACTGATTTATTGACAATATTTCATAAGTAATTTCATCTAATCCACTGATTAATTGTAGAATTAACTGAATGACAGGTTCCATTTTGTTTTTTTTGTTAATAATAATAGCGCAAATCATCGTTCATCTTTATCGAGCAATCAATCGAATTCACCTTTCGCCATGCCGATAAATCCCGCTTAAGCCATTCGGTTGCACAAAAGCAGTCATTTTTTTGTGTTTTATTTTCGCCCATACATACATACATACATACATAAATAATATATATTTTCTATATATTCCTTGCTTTGTTTTGTTTGCCAATTTGAACAACTTCTGCCAGCTGCGGGGATTCACATGACCCATACCTTTCGCAGTGATGTGGCACAAATGGCAATGCGCTTAACGTGTTCCGTGTTGCTGCTGTGCCGCACTGATGTTGCTGCTGTTGTTACTGCTGCAATGCAACAAAGACGACCATGCCATGCCACGCCCCCCGTACCCAGGTACGCCCTCGAAAGAACACCTTGGCACCCACGCACAGACACAATTTATAAAAGCCACAACAAATGTCTGAGGCTGTAAACTTTCGGTAAATCTTTGCAGCAATGTCTGCCAGCGGCAACAACAATAGCAGCACTAGCAACAACAATGGCAGCACAAGCAATTGCAACTGCAACTGCAACAACAACAGCAATAGAATACAAGCACGATGACGATGACGTCGTCACGCGGATGTTTCGACGCGACTCTGAAGGATTTTCATGGCTGGTGGCTAAGGCTTTCCTCGTTTTCCTCGTTTTCTACGTTTTCCCCTTTGTAGTTGCTGCCGTGCACGCGTCTGTGATGCTGCCGTGTTGCTACCGTATCGCTGATGTTGGTGCTGCTCCTGGTGGTTTGTGTTGCATGTTGCCGTCAGCATGTCAGAGCCCCTAACACGTTGGAAAATGCGCTTACACACATGTAAGCACATGTTGTAAAAGGAGTCGCAGCCAAAGTCGACTTTTTGCTACCCATTACCAAGAATATCAATCTTTATTATCTTTATCTTTTTGCAAATCATTTTTTGAATAGTAAATTTCAATAATATGCCTTAAATAAATGACAATGTCGGATTGCGCTGGTTTAAAAATGTATTTCACTCCATTGTAACTTTAAACATTAAAAACACCTGGTAAAGGCACTTCCCGTTGTCAATTTTTTTTGAACTACTCCTTTTAAAATATTAAATTTCAACTCAGGAAAATTATTTTTTTTATGTCAATAAGGGTCAAAAAATTGAGTGAGTTGTTTAAATCAAGTGCAGGGTATAACTAAGCAGTTATATAAAGCGTACATTGTCAGCATCTTAGCGCTTTTCATGACAGCGTTTTCTTGCCACTGACTGTTAACGTTTTGCTAGCTGTCCCAGCTTTCCCGGCTTTTCCATCAGCTGTTGTTCGCCAGAGCCTTTGCTTTCATTAAGCTAATCCAGACATGATCATGCATATATATATATATATATATGTATATATACATATGCGTGCACCTGAAGGGAAAATGGAAAAGCCCAGACAGAAGCGTTGAACCCGGAGACAGGGCTTTTCCTGATGTTGAAGCATTTGCAGCATTTTCATTTTTAATATACACATGAACATGCTTGTACTGGCTTTTCCACGCTTTTCTCTCGCTTTTCCTGGGGCATACAAACTTTTTTATGTAAATTCTGAGTCGGCTGCACCTCCTGTTCTGTTGTTTTACTTTCTGTTTGCACCTGTGTGCCCGTCCTAAGACAAAGGTGGGGAAAAACTTTTCCCCCAAAATATTGTTCCAAAAAGGTAAAAAACAAACACACGCACACAAATACAAATACAAATACAAATACAAATACAAAAAAAAAAAAGAAAGCATCATGAAGATTGAGGGTAAGAATTCCATCTAATCGAATCAAATTTCCTCGAACATACTTTTCAGGTAACTTCCGAACTTTTGCCCAAAACACTTGACAAAGTTTCAATTGCCTTGGTTTTCGGCCAGTTCAAAGTTCGGGGATTCCCCAATCAAACCCCAACTTTTGGCCAAACAAATTTTGTGGCCAATGCAGCTGGCATGAAAGCTGGAAAATTAATTGAAACCGAATAGATAAGTTCAGGAAGCGAAGGAAGAGCGCAAAAGGCGGAGGGCCAATGATTGATTAAGCCCGGCTTTTCCCGGGAAAATGAGCGGGGGGAAATGGCAGGAAAAGTCAAGTCGCATTGAGTGGAAGGGAGTCGAATGGAATCGAGTCGAATTGAATCGAATCAAGTGGAGTCAAGTCGAGTCATCATCAAATGCGATTAGACAGTCAGCCGGGAGATTAGACGCTCGCACTGACCTGAGACATCGGTGGATATATAGGAAGGGGGATGTGTATGCACACGTATATAAAGTCAGGCAGACGACGACAGACATCTGTCGATGGCTTCTCAATAGTCATTTTCCGACGAATACCAAATTGCCTCTAATCCACTTTATCATCGACACCAGGAAATAGACAGTGAGTCTTAGAAAAAGCCAGAAAAAAAACTAAGAAACAATTTGCACAGACCTTTGAAAAGCTCTCCAGTTTTAAAGATCAATCAATTTGAATTTAACAATATTAGTTAATAATTAAATATAAAAATTGCATGATATTAATTTAGAACTATTTAAACAACAATTCATTTATTTCCTAAGCATGTTTTATTTGAAGAAGTATATGTCTTTATTAAATCTCATTTTTGGTTTTATTTATTATTTATTATTTTTATATCCATTATATCTATTTATTTATTATTTATTATTTTTATATCCATTATATCTTATCCCAAAGCTAAATTTATAAAGTCTGAGGACAAGACAACAGGGTTTAAATTAACTAAAAATATTTTGAAATGTTAGAGAAATGTCTTACTACATTTTACACAGCTCCTGGAGCTGGTTTCTCCGATAACATTCTGCCCTATTAGAAATTAGACATAATTACCAGTAATCATAATAAACGGGCATAAAAAACAAAGCAAGAAAAAGCGTGGGAAATGTGGGCAGGACATGGGACCCAAAAGTGTCGCCCCCGTGACGGTCATAAATATGATGATAATTAAGTGTGTCTCGCACATATACTCAATTTGGCCTTATTAACCCAAAAAATGACACAGATATTAATTTTCCGCACACATGTGCCCGCTTTTCCGCCCAGTTCACACAGCACTCTTTCGCACACACACACAAAAAACACACACACGCCGACATAAAGCCTAAACGTAAACGAGTAAATTGGCAGATTTAAGCAATAAACAAAAAAAAGCTGAAACGACCAACAAAACATGGCCCAAACAACACTTTGCCCCCTCTCTTTCTACCGCCCGTGGTGCCGTCTCTTTCGGCGAAGCGAAAGTATAAAGAAAAAAATGTCAACAATCTATTGACAGCTGAGACTGTAACTGATTGTAAGGAGTGAACAGGGGCGAAACAGGGTGAAAATGCGGCAGGGGCGGGGTGAAAAGGGGGCGAAAAAAAGCAGGCCACGTAGCAAACAAAGGCATAAACACCTCACACAGGCAGCGGGAAAAAAGGGGGTGACATGGGCGTGGCACAGGGATTTTGGCATCATTTTACAGGCCTCGCGAAAGAAACCGCTTTGAAAATGCAGTAATAGTTCGCTAATAACTGGAAAATAAATTAAAGAAATAGTTCCGGCATTTTAAATTAAACTAAAATTACAATAGCTAAACAAAATATATATGTTTTTAAAAGTACATTCAATAACTTTAACGATCTAATGAACAAGGATAATATCTTAAACAAATATATTTAAGTTAAAACATATAAGCCAAACAATAAAATCTTAATCAACACAAAAAATACAAAAAAAATTGATAACTATATAGTTTGTTTTTAAATATAGAAGCGAACTAGAAAACAAAAAAATGTTGTATACAAAACTCAAAGATTCAAAGCCAACTATGAAAATTATATTTAAAATAAAACCAAAGATGATTAAATTTTCAAATCATTAATGCACTCAAATAAAATTCAAGGCAAAACACTATAAGCAAAAGACTATAATTCTTGGACTCCAAGCAAATAAGAAAAACGTGGCGTGAGTGTTAAATAAATAAATAAAACCAAAAGCAACCCTCGAAGAGTTTAAAAGCCAATTGACGCCATGTTTGCCCTAAATTAAGACTTATTTGCATGTAAACAATACTTTCAATCTGGGCATTAACATCAAACGGAATGAAACAGAAATTAAGCGAAATTGAAGCACCCAAATAGAAAAAAGGAAAGCCTGCGACCCCAAATTCTGCTAATTTAGATGTCAATAATTTGGCTCCTTCAGCCACACCCTCGGCAAAAATACATGTGTGTGCGGTTGCCCCACTGCCATTATTTTCGCACACACCCCCATTAGAAAATAAATAAAATATCAAAAAAATGTATATAATAATGCAGGAGCGGGAAGAATGTGTAGCATGTGTGCGCGATAATAATAACATCAAATTAAAATATTGTAATTCGTTTTTATGTATTTTGTTTTTTTGCTGTTCATGTCTGGTTGCGTTTTTTTTTTTCGCTTTCAAATACCCTGCACAAAGTAATTTATTTATTGTCCATTAGTATTTGCCTTGCATTTTAACTATTCCAGGGTATTTTGCTGGTCGACTTAAACCGCATTACCAGTGGCCATCTAAGGTCCTCTCTTGCCAGCCCATATATTTATGGCCTAATATATTATATATTTATGTGTCTGTCATTTAATAAATTCTGCTGATAATGTCATAGACATCAGCGTAAAAATGACCTCCGACCCCCGTGACTCCGAACTCCGAGTGTGTGTGTTTTTGGTGCTTCGCATGATTTGCTTCCATGATTTGTGTTGGTCAAAGTGGCAGAGGATAAAATGCCAGGAGGAGTCAATTTTTATTGTTGTTTATTATTATTTATTTATGTTTAGGGTTTGCCCTCTATGGCCAGCATTGTTAGCGCCTTTTGATGCACGCTGCGTATCCGTAGTTTGGAGTTTGTGGTACGAAAAGAATTATGTGGCTATGTAGGTTATAATTAGAGGAAGTTTGAATTTTAAGCCTGGAATTTTTGAAACTTGCTGCGTGTTTTATATCGTTATTTTGGCCGATTCAACTATTAAGTTGCATGCATTGTTGGTTTCTTAAAAAACGTACATTACACGTTTACTTGTCTTCATGATAGGGTTTAATCAACTATCAAGCGCTTATATATAACAACATTTTTTATTGGGCTATTAATTTACATATATATTTAAAAGCATATTATATTGTCAAACAATAAATGAGTAAAGACCCATAATTTTTATTTTTCATCCCTCTTGGAAATTCCCTCAACATTTTTGCCGCTCATTATTTTACCGTTTATGCAGCATTTTCGCCGATTTTCATTTGTTGTTTTTGCCGCTGACTCAGCTGTCAATGTTTCCCCCCCTTGATCGCCACCACTTTCGACCCCATTTGCATATCACATTCACGATTTTTTTTGTGTTCTCAAGTGGGATTCATTTCGATACTCAAAAATTGCTCAAAAGCCTTCAAATTGTGAGCCATAAATAACAAGGGGCACAAAAAAAATGCAAGAAAGCCAAAGTGATGGGGACAAAGAAAGAAGACTGCTTTTGTACTTGAATCGATTGTTGGCAATGAAGTCAATTACATAAACGGCATGGAGAAATATGAGGGTACCGTAAATATGGGAAACATGAGGTGGACAAATTATACGATGAAGAGCTTTTAATGGAAAACATCAATAAATATGTCAGAGACAAAGCCAAGGAATATATATAAGATTATAGGTTTTAATTGTATTTAAACAAGAATTTTAATGTGGTGGCAACGAAAATAAAATTATTTGATTTGAAAAGCAAAATACAGATGTGAAAAAATTGGGAAATAAATGAGTTAATTGAGATGTCAATCTTCTTTAAGGTAATCCAGTGACTTAAATAAATTTATATCTCACAACATACCTATATGAATATGATATTATAAAACCGGAAAGACTTGAGAATGATAATTAATACAACTAAAAATAAAACGTTAGAAAAATCATTTTGTGCTGAGAAAAAATTTTATTAATGGGTGCGTAAATTGAATAAAAAAATAAGAAACACATAAGATAAATTATGTAAAGCAGGAGAAAACCTCAGTAGGAAATGTGACTTGGGGTGAAACCAAGTAGAGGGTCAGCCGCAATTCAACACCTACCACGCCCCCTTATCCAGCCCCTTCCGGAGCATCTCTTTTGCCTGCCAATTTTCAACACCATAGGGCGTCGAAGTGACGTGTCGTCTGGCTGGGTTTCCCGCTTTTCCCCCTTCTCCGCTCTTTTCCCACTTTTTGGCACACCCACCTTGACTTCTTTGCTTTTACCGCCCCCACGCTGAGTTTTTCCTTCGTTTTTGTGTGTGAAGCATTTAAAAGTCACTTAAGTGGAAATTAAAAAGAAATTATTCACTTTGGCACAAACACACACACACACTCATACACTCGAGCATAAAGCGTTTTCCCTGTTTTCCCTGGTTTTCCAGCTTTTCTTTGCCCCAATTGCTTTTTTATTTTTTCCAGATATATTTTTTGCTACGCTCCGTTTGTTTGTTTGCTGTAATTGTTGTGGTCTGCCTCATTATTTGTATCTGGTCAAGGGAAAGCGTTGGAAAATGCGGGTGGTGGGGAAGAGAGCCCCAAAACAGATATCATTTCCCCAAAAAACCAAAAAAAAAAAAACCTCCCTCCACCCCCTTTAATTGTGGTTCATTTTCCGAGTCTTTTGAGTTTTCGGTCCCTTTGGCTTGTGGCACATTTCCTACATTCTCCAACATTTGACCACAATATTTTTGTGGAATTGCTCGCAAATTGTTTATTGCTAACCTCAAAGCTATTTGGGGATTATGGCCAACAAATACAAGGTGTTGGCCATCATTTTGCCAAATTTTCCGACCTTTGAGCTGGCTTCGGGTCCAGATTAATTTAAATGGCTATTAGTAAATTTAAATCAGAGCAGAGTTTAAGTCATTATCTTGCTGTTCTTGGGCATGAGGATAATATCTTGATTTTTTATTAGAAATTTAAAATAAATGCGTCCAATTTGTTAATCTGAGTGTTATATTATTTTGTTTTTAAATGAAAAATGAATAATTAAATAAAAAACTAAAATTTAACCTACATAAAGTCATCATAGTTATTCAATAAAAAATCTATCTCAAATAGAAATCTAAAAAGGTTTTTCTTTTGTTTGTTTATGTATGTCTTCATAATTTGTTCCCATTTGTGCGATGTATCTGTGTCATGTTCAAAGCGACCACTTTTTGATGTCATTCGCGGCCTCATCAACTTAATCATTGAAGGAGAAGGAATAATTTGCCTGGCACAGATCCTTCGTCCTTTTCCGCTGCGTCCTGCCTAAAACTGAAAAAAGGCAGAGAAAAGAGCAGAGCGCAGCACAAAAAAAGAGGAAAAATAAATAATGTGAAAAGAGGAAACATTCAGCTTCGTTGACGGCGACCCATTGACCAAGTTAAAAAGGCTAGAGCTATATGCAATATACATGTATGGGGCTATGGCCGCACATGTGTGAGATATGCAAACCCTATATGTATATATCATATATACATATATATTGTATATATGATATATTCTTTCCTCTGGCTGCGGAGGCACTTCAAATGCGGTTTGGGGCCGCGGAATCAAGCGCCAAGAGACCTCATAAAAAACGACTAACGCGACTGGCTCACACAGATACCCACTCACACTGGCGCACATATTGAGTTGTGGCTTAATGCTACACACACACTCACTCACACATAAGGAAACACAACGACACACATAAGGGTTCAAAGTTTGGCAGAAGGAGCGCAAAAACCAAAACAGAAATATTTCGCTCCATTTTTTTGTACGTGGTTTTTTTTTTTTAATATTTTCTTCCCACAAAATTTGTGTCATGCCATGTGCCTGGGATTGCATAACCCCCTTTTCAGGGGGCCTGCAGCCCCTCGTATGCCCCACACCACTCCCCTTTGCAGCCGCAGCTTCATTTGGCAACAGAAAATTCCCACGGAATAAACAGGGAATTGTAACTAGACGAGGAACTACAATCAGCAGAAGCGTAAAAAAACAGCAGATGTAACTATGAATTAAATTAGGAGAAATTGTCCAAATTAATTGGAAAATTATTAGAGCAAGGGCAAGAAGAGGTAATTTTAAAGGTTAACGTAAATCAAAAAAAGTTGTATGCAAACATTTTAATGTTTAAGTATAATCTATTTCAAACGTTTATAAAAACTTAACATTTTTAAGTGTCAAAACAATAGATTGGTAGATGTATAGCCAATTAAGTGAGATATTAAATTTCAAGTTTTGACATATGTTTCTCAGGGTTTCGATTGAGAAACCGAAACAAAAATATGTACTTTTTATTATTTAAAGTCGGGTGATTTTAAATATTGTTTAAAAACTCATTTAAATTGTTATTTTAAATTTATAGTCTCTGTTAATCACTTAAAATCTTTCTAACTCGTTTCTATTTTAATGTACACACGGCGTATGAGTATATGAAAATTCAATTTTTAAATAAGCCTAACAGATCTGCATCTGATATTTCAATTTAAACTGGAGTTGCAACGCATTTGGAATTAGGAGGGCAGGGCGACAGCCACAAGCCCATCAGCACCGCAGCCTTTCCATTTCCCATTTTCCGCCCGCTTCATCGAGCTCTACATTCACTTCGCTGGCAACTTAAATTTTCCCTTCACCCAACACAGGGACGGATCACAAATAGAGCGGGGCTTTCAACAGGGTTTTCCCTCGGTGGCAGGTGGGGTATGGGTGGTAGTTTTTCAAAGGGGGTTTTCCACAAGCATCTGTGATGCACTGCATCCACGGCAAAAAGTTCATTAATCTAGTTACAAGTTCGCGCAGACAGTTCGCATAATCAATCAATAGACACACGATGGTGGTTCTTTGGGAGGCAAAGAATTCTGGGGCGTAAACATGTTGAAGCCCCCCCCTCTCCCTCCATGGAAAACACCTCCCCCCGCCACCCCACACTCTATGTAGAAGACGGCGTGACTGCTTAAATGGGCGGGGCGTTTGACATTTTTTTGCGGTTTTCTGCCCGATGAGTGACAGGAACAGAATAGCATTTCCTAGGCTGGTTTTCTTCGGCTTTTCTTTGGCTTTGAAAACTGCTAGAGAAACACTGAAAGTGTGGAGGAAAGAAAGTAATTTAGTTGGAAAACGGTCCAAAAAGATTAGATTTGCTTTCTTACTTAATATTGGTAGACCACAAATATTATACAAATGATAAACATGTAGAATTGATAAAAATCATTTTTTATACTAAAATAAAAAATCTTTAATTGTAACAGAAAAGTATTGTGGCAATTTTATTTATAAATTTTATGGCAAATCAAAGTATGTGATATTTTTAAAAATTGATAACCCATCTTTGGTTATATTTTCTGTTAATCACGGGTAATGGTAATACATAAATTTTAATTTCGAGTGATAAAAGGTTTGTTATTTTGAGCTTTACAGAAATAAATCGGCGACAAATAACTAATAGCCTACTTTTTGTTGAGCTCCCCCCCACCTGATTCATTGATCACCGATTTTTGTTCCTCCTCCGCCTGCTTATTGTCCTTTTCCCCTGCGATTCCTTCGATAGGCAGCCGATTACTCCGATTGTCCTGATGCTGATGACGATGATTGTCGCAGCAACAGCAACAGCAACAGCAGCAGCAGCAGGATTGTTGCATTTTTCTCCGCTGCTTTTCCAGACGATTGCGGGCTTTTACTTCGGGATGGCCAAAACAGTGTTCGCACTCGTCATCCGTGGAGGACGAGCTCTCGCCAAAGGGATGCGGCTTTCGATAAATGCAGCAGCACTTCGATTTGCGCCGATTCATGTGCTCGTTATCGATAACGCCGGAATGGAAGCCGACGCGCTTTGCCGTCGGCTCCTTTTGTGCCAATCGGAGGCGGAGCTGGCAGTGAGTGCCCGTCACTTGGTGCACAGAATCGGTGCTATCCGCCGAACTGAATCCGGAATCGGCCTCTTTCCTGGTCGTCTTCGCGGCTTTTCCGGTCGTCCACGGCTCCGTCTCAGTATCGATAGTCGATACCTTAGTCTTTTGCTGATCCATAGTGGAAAACAAGGGGATTGGAGGTGCTTTGTGGAATTTTTTGGACTTTAGAAAACTTTTCCAAAATTAAATTTCTGGATCTGATCTGTCTTGAACAGGAAGTCCTTTTAAAATCAGTAGAAAATGAAGTTTATATCATCGCCATATGTGGTATAAGGTTGTTAAAGTTATAAATAATAAATTGAGTTATTGGAGGAACAATGTGGGCCATTTTAAACTTATTTAAATGAATACTCCTTTGAAAGGTTATAGTCAATTTAATTTGAAATATTCGGAAGTCTTGCATTATTTTCTTGGACAAAAAATAAGGTAGATTCTTAGAACCTATTTTAGAACTGTATTACTTCACATCAATGGGAATAATTGAAGACGTTATTTAAGTTAAAACTTAAGAAATAACTGAATCGATGGCTGTGTTGAGATTGAGGCTGCCTGTAAGCCACCAAGTTTGCTGACCTCTTGCCCTTTCTTTCCCTCTCTTTCTGCCACTGTCTACCCATCTCTCCCTATCTCTCTTTCTCTCGCTTCCTCTCATGTTCTACCCCTCTCCTTCTGGCTGTCTCGTCTCCAGCTTTAGCCGCAGTCATTTTGGCTGCCAAAACTTGTGCACGATTTACGTCAATTGGACAAGAGCCAGGACACGCCTTAACCCCGCAGTGCCCCCCGCCCCATTTAACTCGCAGCTCTCCAGCCCCACCACCCAGTTTTCCACCCAGTTTTCCACCCCATTTTCCCTCCACACTTTCCCAAATCCCACAGCAGCTCCTTTGCCTGGCTCTATGTTTACCTAAAATGCAATTCTCCTTGCCCGCTGCAGTTTTGCATTTATTATTGGTAGACTGGGTGGAAAATGGGAGGGCGGCTTGGAAAAGCCATTTTCCATTTTACTTTACTTTTGCCTTTGAAAATTGCACAAAAAATTCGCCCTCCTACTATGTATAATATATATATATATGTATATATATGTATATATTTTTTTTTATTTACGCATGGCAAATAAATGTTGAAAATAATATGATGGCTGCTGTGTGGGGTTAAAGAACTTTTTGCCAGCTTCGTTTTCATTTTCTTGGCTTTCGGCTTTTTCCTTTTTTTTTTTTTCTATTTTGACTAATTTTTCCTTTATTTTTTGGTGGCCTCGTGTATTTTACTTCTTGTCTGCGTTTATCTGGCATGAGAAGCAAGAAAAATTATGTTTGCAGTGGAAAATAACATGGTAAAAGGGGGGGTTTTGTCTGCTCTGCAGCAGATAATAAAATAAAAAGCCGCAGCGTCCAAAATGCGAAGTGAGCCCAGCCAACGAACCTGAATGAAAAATTATGCTCAATGCTGTTTGCTTAGTTCCGTTTTCCGACGCCCTCCCGGGCGGAAATAGGGCGTGGCCGGGGTTCAAGTGCAATGCACAGGCGAAGTTCGAGGTGACAAATTTGTTTTTTTGGCAAAAATCTTGCTTTAATCAAGTGATTCTATTTGAAATAGTAACGATATTTGCATACATAAAAGTTTGTCAGAATTTCTTACTCGTTCCCAATATTTTCATTTCATTTTACATTAACTATTGTCTTTAGATTGACTGCATTAATCTAGACAACTCAGCAAAAAACTCAATCTGACCTCGATAACCTATTACGAAATACAGATAATTCAATAATTGAAATCCTCTAAGGGTAAGCTATTTCAAAATCAGATTTGTCTTGGTAAATTAATAGGGCTTCAAAAGTGCAGTTTTTGCAAGTTCTTGGAAACTAAGCAATTAATGAAACTGAATGGTCAATTTTAATGCAGATTAAAATAGAAAAATATCACAAGCTTTTAGAAGTAGCCTCTTGTTAAAATTAGAATCTGATAAGTACATTTTTAAGCTCCAAAAAAAAAATAGTTTAGTTTCACCTTTGTGAAAGCTATAGAAATTGTTAATAACAAAAACTATATAAATTAATCATCATTAAGACTAATAAAATAAAATAATTATCGTTAATTATAATTTTTCTTCGCAATAGAGATTCGTTAAGTTCAAAGGAAAAAGTCCTTATTCAGTTTCCCTTAACCGCTTAAGGGCCGCCTGATTCCTTTTTTAGGTACTTTCTGCGACACCCAGTTGCTGAATCACCTAAAACTATTTGCAGGCCATTGGACTAAACACTTTGGCGGCTGCTCTTCACGCACTTAACGGGCAAATAAGTGTTTCCGGTGGGCGACATGGCGGAAAAGCGGAGGCGTTGTGTCCAAGGCAAAGCAAATCCTCGAGCGCCTACGGCCATAACTTCTTTCTGTGTGCCATTGAAATGAAATCTAAAATTCATTACGCATTTTATGCGTCAAAAGGAGATTGGGATTGGAGGGGGAGGAGGAGGTGGGTGGTACGTAATGAGGCGCGTGCCTGGCCTGAATCTGCCCCATCACACAAATGGCATTTATGTCCCAATGGAGACACGCACAAAACGCGACGACAGCAACGCCTTCGACTGCCTCCCGTCTCCGGTTTTCCCTTGGTTTTCCTCCGGACTTTCCTGCATCCCCATCTGCGCGAGCAATTTACCCACCGGAATTGTAAGCTCAAGCGTCCGTGTCTCCTTTGTCGCTGGTGTGGTTGTCTTTGGGGAATAAGATGAATTACATGCTACTTCTACTTCAGGCAGCCCAGCCTCCCTTCCTCCCTTTATCCACGACTCTCTATCGCCGCTCGGCACTCCTCTTCCTGGGAATGCAAAATCATGCAGATAACGCACAAAAAGGTACCAGGAACTAAATCCCCAAGCACATAGTTTCACAGCAGGAAGTCCCTTTAAAAGCAGTGGAACTTAAGCTCTTAGAAAAATGGCAAAAAAATAGCTAAGGGAACAAAGAAAATGAATGAAAAAGGAACGCAGAGGAAAAGAATCCTGAGTAGAAGAATCCAACAAAATATGGAGATGTAGGGAGTTCTTTGAAATACAAAAGGAACCTTGAATAGAAGTACGATATTAAAGTTCGGTAATGTTTATTTGGGTAACTTTAAGAAAATTAAGTGATTTTAAGTTCCGTTGGTCACACTTCTGCAGCGGTGTGACCATGCAACCATTCTTTTAGTCAAATCTACCTCATTATTTATATCAATTTATTAAAACAACTATTTGTGGGAAGTAAAAATATGCAATTAAAATAAATTGATACAATTCCTAAAAGAAAGCGTTTTACTACTTGATTAAAAAAAACAGTCCTACAGAAGCAGAGCTGCATTTTTGAGATAATCAAAGCATAACCTTATTTGCAGCTCGTGTTCCTCATCTGAAACCGATCCGTGGGGATGCCACCCCATGCTGTTCGAAATTTATGGAAATTTCCATTTAACAATTTCCGCCTTGCATCGAAAGCAGTGTGCCGGTAAAAAGGGAGCCAGAGAGCGAAATCAACCGCACGGAAATCATGTCTACGCATCATTCTTTATGCTATTACTTTACTAGTCCACTCCCCATTTCCCCTTTTTTCCCACTATAGTACATTTCTTTTTTTTTTTTTGGCATTCCTGTATTGTATTTGGTTTCGGTTTGTGTGTGTGATTTGGCGTGGCTGTGTGGAAATGTGTGATAAGCAGTTTCCGCCAGGGAATAGACCACATCTTTATATACATATATAGAATATATATGTGGTTTGGAGTGCGAGGATAGCTCTTTGGATGCTTAGGCTTTGCCTTTTTTTCCTTTTCATTGGCGTCAAACTGCCCAACACGACAAACCTACACATAAAACATTTTTAACGAACTTCAAGATTAAAACGTGATATGAATTTGTAACTTTTTAAAAAAAGAGCCGATCGTACAACTAAATTGTTTTCGATTGTTTTAATGTCAGCTGGTCACATTTGTACAGTGTGACCATGCGCCTTATTGAAGCTCTTTTTTCAAAAATTAAGAATCCAATCTATTTTCTTGTTTGGTTTTGAAATTTTTATTTATTTTGAATAATTTCCCATTCAAAACGGTATTCGAGGGGTGGTTTTTCTTAGTGTAGGAATGCACACTTACTTAGAACCACAAAAAAAAGGGGGCAAGGCTTCGGGATTGGGCCACATCTAATAGTTAGGCGGCAAAGGGAAGCGGAAGCTGTGGCTACTAATGCAAATATAATGGCAAATGTTTCGGAAATATATTTCACAGATAAAATTGATAAAGAACACGCTGCCGCCTTTAATCCACCCTCGCCAAATCCATTGTATGCGGCGGCAAGCGGAAAACTATTTGCTCGCATTTTTCCACACTTTTCCTCTCCGCATTATTCAGCATCCACAAACAACGACAACAAAAAAAAAAAGGGAAAGCATCAGAAAGACTACTCCTCACTTGTGATTCCCAAACGTCTTTTGTATCCATTTCTTTTTTTTTTTGCCCTGGGTTTTTTTTATCTGTCAATCTATAACTTTCATCATATTTGAGGATTTTTCAGGCAGGCTAAAAAGGTTGGAGATTCGCCTATTGTAGTCCGTTTTTTGTTATATTTTATAAGAAATTAGATAATTTAAATATTTATCTTAAATAGTAAACGTATTTAAATCATCTGGTTTATTTATATTCACCTAATCAATTCACTTTTAAGATTTTAGTTCAAATGCTATTATCATTTACTGTTACATTTTTTATACTGAACATCCCAGATGGACATAATATCGTAAGTCGTACTCGCAAGACTTTTGTTACCTCTTGACCATTTACATTTGCTGCCACTTAAGCTCACTTTCAACATCTTAATTCGACGTTTCAAGCTCACTTCCCTACTTATTTTTTATCTCCACAATAAATGTCAATTTTGCACTGCTCTCAATCAAATAAGTTTGCTGTTGAAAGTTGAGACTTCCTTTCGCCCTTTCACATCCTTTCAGTTTCTTTTATTTGTCCGAGCTAAAGCTCCAGCTAATTTCTGTCTCTTCTTCCACTTCCGTCTCATTCCTTGGCTCACTCAAACTATTTTTATGATTCTTGAGCTTAAGTAATCGAAATAAATAAAACGGAATCTGTGTCACAGATTTTCTGCCATCTGGCCGAGCAAAATGTAAACAAAATAAATAGGAAAACGACAACGAGGAGGAAAACGGGACCAAGACGATGGCGATGGCGATGGCGATGAAGCCGTTGACAATGGTATTCCCTATAGGGTGGGAGGTCGTTGGGCTGCATCCAACCATTTGTCAGTTGCCCTTAGTGCAGCAACGCAAAAACTCTAATATAAATTCCATTACAATTATATAAATTTCACTCAAGTTTGCAATAATATGAAAGCCTGAGACGCGACAGAAACGAGTTAAGCGAGGGAGCACTGTACTATGGAAAAAATAAAGGACAAATGGTAATGGGAAAGGGGAAAGGGGAAAGGGGAAGGGGTGAAGGGGCAGCAAAAGAAATGCATCATAAATTTTCATGTTGCTTTCGCGATTTTCTATTGTGCTCCACTGGAGAGTGGAGCAATGGACATAAAAAGCCAAGCCCAAGACAGCGGCAACTTTCAACTGGAGTAGTAGTAACTGAAGCTGCTGCCTCTACACAAGAAGAAAAACTATTATTTTAATTTATTTCATAAAAGAAACACTAAAATAGATGCCTAACAACATTCTAGTTTTGAAAGCACTCTTACTTTGTGTCACTTATAAGATCTTGCTTCTATTGTCCAGCTGGTCACACTCTTGAGTGAGACCATGCAGTATATAACAGTTAGGAAATGCTTATGTTAATGTTATAAAAATTATAGACAGTCCTTAGAAGATCCTTAAAAATGCTTACTTCTGATGGATTGCCATGCTTTTATTTTCGCTCAGTGTACTTAGTGCTGTTCTACTGCTGAGGCAGCAATTCTGTGTCCAGCCATAAAGCAGCGAACACAAAAAAATGGGGGTGAAAAAATGCAATACATTCATTTTATGCAAGAAACAGCGCTGGCGAAAAGCAGCAGGAAAAGCTCGCTTTTTGGTGAAAAACTGTAAATTCCCATTAGAATTGCGCCAGTGGCGAGAGGGGAAAACGCATCGTGAAGGAAGGAAGAAAGTAAGCCGAGGAAATGAAATGAAACCAAAAATGTAACGAAAAGCGGACTCCGAGGAGATGGAAGAGGGTAAGTAGGTAAGTGTATGCTATGTTACATGCATAAATAAGTAACCAACAACAAAATGGCAAGAGGCAGCAGTAAGTAATACAAGAAATAAAAACATTAAACTTGAGGAAACCAAAATTAAACGATTTTTTTTTTTTTTTTTTTTTGAAAGAAAACATGGAGATATAAAAGGAGCTTTAGGAAATTAAAGCACAGGTAGAAAATTAAAGAGAAAAATAGAGAAGATCGAAATATAGACAACAAAATAAAATTTTGGTTAAAATTAAAAAATAGTGTTTTGATTTCTTTGCACTTTATTGTTTTTTTGTTTGAATTGTAATTTCTTGACTAAATGGGATAAGAATATACAACATTTAGTTTCTAAAGATATACTTCTTAATAAAAGTTATATTACAAATTGATTAAATATATGGTTAAAGCAAAAATAATTTAACTTTTGAATTAAAGTTAACAGAAAATGTGTAGTTCGATTTTGAATAAAATGAAATTTAAACAGATTCAAACTTGTTGACTATTATAACTTAATGTAAAAAAAATGTATGTCGTTGAGATGGTCTTCTTGTTGAGCATTTTTCGGTTCAGTTTTTAGTTTTTTGCCCCACTGTGTGTGCTGGCAAAAGGTGGCGAGTTCAAATGCACCTAGCAAAGTGCCTCCGCTGAGCTTAAAAGAAATGACTTCTTGTTCCGCCAGCAGTTACCTCTTTTCCAGCATTTCTCACCCATTTATTTTTTTTGTGTTCTTATAATTTTTTTTTCTATTTTCTTATGTGTTTTTTTTTCATTTTTTTTTTTGCGTTAGTGCAAACGAAGTTTACGCGTGCTGATGCAGATAATGACAGTCAGTCAGTCAGTCAGAGAAAAGGGGGGCGAGAGGACGAAGTGGATCCATGGAGATGGTCGGACGTTTTCTGCCTTTTGGAAAGTTGTTACCTATTAGGAGCACACACACGGGCGAGGACTTCCTGCTCCTTCTGTCCCTTGGAATTTCTCCGGGCACCGAGCAATTACAGAGAAAGCATCGGCAGGATAAGGATAAGGATAAGGATAGCGAATCGAGGCTGAAAGGAAAGGGGTTTGGGGTCCGGGGTCCGGAGTCTGGTCCAACGACCTGAAATCTTTTCTCGGCTCCATCTTCAGGCCATAATTGCTTGGCAAGTTAATAAGTGGCAAGTCAAAAAGCTTATCCCCTGGACCCTAAGCCCCTTGCACTTTTCTTCCCATTTCCCAGGAGAAACGCCTCGCATATAGACACACATACACACATACAGACATACACACATTCCCACTTAAGCGCCAAGTTGCATTCCATTGCAGCTGAGAGCCAGGAAAATGCTCGGCTTTTCCTAGAGCTCAGGCATTTTAATTAGCGCATTACCAGCAAGAAAGAGACGAGCGGTAAGACGAACCTCTCGACAATCGACAAAACCACCTCTCGACACCAATTTTTTTATGGCCAGATGTATAAACGATATGGAAGCACGGGGTACAGTGCGTCGCAGGGATGTAAGGATGGCAAAAATGCTGTTTCTTTCATCCACCAGTTTTAACTATTAAATCCAAAAGGGTTTTTCCTAATTAAAATTAATGAATGCAATATAATTAAGACAAAAATCCTCATTACAGTTTTAAGAATTTGTTGCACGGTATAACTAAACGATTAACATTTAAATTCAAAGCTTAAAAATAATATGTAAGAATCTATAACAGAAATTATTAACAATTCATTTCGAAAACAGAACGCTATCTTGGTATATAATAATGCTGCTTAAAAAACTTAGTCCAGTATTTAGCAAGCCAAAGAATTTTAAATAATAAATAAATAACTATAAATAGCACGCAACATAATTTAAAAGTACATAAATAAGTATTAAATTAGACCACATAGTAAAAACTTATATATGGTTTTAAATATGGTTTTTTCGTGTTTTTATAATTGACAAGCCTTAGGTATTGTAAATGGACTGAGAACTTGTTTAAATCTTTCCCTTTTGATTAAGCGAAATATTAAGTTTTTTCATTTGTGTACCCCATATAATATTTCATACAATTTCCCATTTTGCTTATTTCTGAATATTTGTTTTCACCCAGCAAAAACGTTCAACTTTTTGTCAGTCCCCAAGCGTTTTCTGGCTGTCAGCCGCACACTTTTGCCATATTCCCTCACCTTTTGGGCTAATAAAACTCGATTCCAATCGAACAGCAAGTTGGGTTAAAGCAAAGAAAGCAAGCAAAATGCCAAATTCGAAGTCAGCTTGCCAATCAATGTTCGCGTGGGGCGATAAACGATTGCTGTTGCAGTGCTCCACGAGTCAAACTTTGTGCAGATGGAGTTGAGTCCTGGTTGCAGGAACTCCCTCGACCGTGTCCAGGGGAAAAAAAAATGTGTCCCTCTGTCAGGTGTTGCAACGAAGTATAAATGATGTTGCAGCTGCCACTTGGGGGACGCAAAAGAAAAGGGCATAATATTGAGGATTTGCCCTTTTGCTGGAAAATCAATTTCAATTTCAATTCCAATTCCGTATTTAACATTTTGATTAATGCAAGCACTGTCGAATATGCAAAGTTTGCGTAGAGTTTTTCTTGCATTTCTCCTGCACTTTTTCTCCTTTTTTTTTGCGACAATGGCCACTTGACACATGCTTAAGTACACACCCACACACACACAGATCCACAAGCGAGTAGGTAGGGACATGAGGATATAGCATTGCCACATCTGCTCCCGTTTGCCGTTTGGCTTTTTGCAAAGCCAAATGTTGTCAAATAATATTTACCCAGCCACACACACATGGGAAATATGCTGGATATTGGAGATACGTATGCCCAAGGAGTTCCACAGAAATGAAATGCAAAGTGTGGGCTAAAAAGTTTAAAGTGTGGCAAAATCCATAAGACTGAACATGTCAGGAAAGAAAAGAGTATAAAAGAGAAAAATTGTTAAAATAAATCTATGGGTATAAAAATAAGTGTGTTTGCCAACAATGCTGTATTATTTTTTGCACACATAAAGCTGCTCTTACTGATACTAAAACTCGATTTTTTAATTACGGGTTTGAAAACTCGAGAATTTAACGCTGATCACTTTTCAACCCATTTGTATGCTTAGTTTTTAAAAATATTTGAATGATTTTAGGGCTGGTGACCCAAAACTGCACTCCAAAGAGTCTAAGACTTTAACAAGATCCCGCTGTAGCAAGATTCAACTTCTGATCCTTTAAGTATTGCTAGCCATCCATAGTCATTCACTTAAGTTGATAAATGTTAAGACCAAAAACCATTGAAAAAAATTATAACAAGATATGGCCACTTCGCAATGGAATTATACATATATATTCGTGGGTTCCCGTAGGAATTAGCATCTTACCCCTTTTTCCATGGGCGTCGGCGACCGTCGAGTGGCATGTTTCAAATTACACGCCTCGCCAGGCCGGGAAAACTTAACGAAAATAAATAAAACATATATAAAGGACACTGGAGCGTAACCGTTTTGCCGGCAAAGAGGAAAAGCGGCGACATGTTCAATCTGTCCAAGTCACGGCGTCTGCGTTCGTCCCTTCCAATCCGAACTTTATCGGCAATAATTCTCAACTGTCCGTTTATGTCTCTGTTTCGCCTTTGGCTCCTCCGAAATATATATATATATATATATATATATATATATATATATATATATATATATATATATGCATGCATAGATATAGACATAGATATAGTTATATATTTGTATTTAATATCGGGAGACAGACAAACAATCATATCGGGCTATTTACGGCAGCCAGCCAGAAACCAGAACCGTAAAAGATACAATTCATAAAGCCGGGAATGGAGCTCAAAGACAAAAGTTGGACAAAACACTTTTGCAAGGAGACGTGGTGGAAAAGCGTTTTATAGATAGCAAAATCAGGCAGCACCCACACACCCACACACCCACACGCACACACACATGTCCTGGTGGCTGGGAAAACTTTTGTGTTGGTCCCTTGTTGTTTGTATTTTGTTTAGATGGCATAAATTAGATACGTGCCCGCCCAAGTCCCGGGCATGGCATCCCACCAAATCCTTCTCTTTCGATTGTTTGGGCTTTAAACAAACAAAGGCGGCGAAGGAAAGGGGTTCTGCTGGAGGAGCACTCCCCGCACTGGTGTGTCACAGATTGTGTCCTGCTGGTCCTTTTGGCCATCATAACAGTGCGCCATCATATATATTTGCCCTCAACTTGGCGGCCCGCAAAAACTGCAAATTGCAGTTTGGACTGGCCAAACAATTTTCTGATTAATTTCAAGTTTTGTGTAAACTGTTGAAACATTCCATGACGATGACGATGACGATGACGATGACGACGACGCCCTCTTGTGAGTGCCCCGAAAATTGTTTTCGCCGGCTTTTCAGCATTTCCGCTGGCCTTTTTGTGCCGATAGCCGAAATGAAAAGTTTTCCCCTCTTCACTGAATGGCTGAGCAAACTGCGAGCGAGGGAGCGAGATCTAAATAAATAATTAGTTCGCATTTATTTCATTAGACAAACCGGAATCCCGTGGCAAAAACTTTTGCGGATAACTTAAGACCCTAAATGGGTGCCAAGAAAATGACTTTGGAAACATATGTGCTAAAATGTCCCAATCCTGTAATTTGTCTTAAAACAACTCAACATATTTGGGTCAAATTTGTTTTTTGGTTACTTATTGGATATTAAGTGGTTTTTCTTTGTATTTTTAATGTACTGTGCACTCATTTTCAAAAGGTTGCATAGTTACTAATAATTTTGAATCACAATGTAAATGCCATAACACCAAGAACCAATTTTCCCATACCCCTTTCAATTGATTTCACAATTTTCTGTTCACTAATTGCAATTATTAGTTTTATCTCGTATTTAGCTCGACAAATCCCTGTTGATTTGTGGAATATGCAAGTCACCTTAACTCTTCATTATCTCATCATCTAATTAATCCGCTTTAATCTCCTTCAATTATCCCCTTTGATCATCCGGCATTCAAAGGAAATCCCATGCTCGTTGCTCTGGTTTTATTTTTTGCCTCGTTTTCCATTTTCCAAATGCCGCGCCCCCTTTTCACCATTCCCAGTTCGTTCCCGCTGATGAAACTTTCAATTAGCGCCAAGTGTAAAATGGAGCAGCAGCGGTGGCATCATTTTCATCAAATTACCAGTGACACCGACAACCGATTCCCTGGCGCTTTTCCGCCGACCCCCCAGGCGGATGCCACGCCCCCAGCTTTTCTACTCACCACCCGCCCTACCCCGCCCCCTTATGGGCGCAGCAGCAGCAGCAGCAGAGCAGCGTGTTCATCTTCTGCCACGGTTTTAGCCATTTTCATTTCTGCTCGACGATGACACAAAATGTCGGTCACTTGCGGCTTACCCCAAACCATCCAGTTGCTTGTTCCGCATTTTCCCACCCCCTCGCAGCATTTTCCCACGTCCCCCCAACCACCCACTTCGGTGTGCCCAATTTGTAGAATGCTGCAAATAGCCAGGAAAATTACCTCATGCGCATTTTCTTATTACAGAAATGTGCATAAGAAAATGGACGTAATGAAAAAATCTGAATAACAACAACAACAAGCAAAAAACAACAAGAGGAGGAATGAGGAAGGTTGAAAAGGAAAAGCCAGCGGAAAACGCAGTGGGGGAAAAATAGTCGAAGTAGAAAATACCTGTTGGGAATTCAACGGAAATGAAACAATTTATTTTAAAATATTCAACTGAAATTAATGGGATTTGCCGAGAGTGAAAATGGAACAATTAGTTATACATTAAAAATTTATGCATTCACGTTTTACGCATAAAAGAAAAATAAATATAAAAAATAAAAAGAGTATTGAAATGTATTCTTTCAATAACGAGGGCAAAAAAACATATGAATAGAAGACCTAACGAAATGAAAAATTATATCATTAGATAATAACAAAATAATTTGAGAATACAAATGGAATGTATAAATTTGAGAATCATAAAAGAAGATATTAATACAGTTTTGAGTCCAAATTATAAGGAAATAAAACAACTGAAAGCAAATGGAAAACTATAACATTTTTGAGAAAATAATGTTAAAGATGTCCGACATTTCGAAGAAGAACGGATTGAAATACGGGGGGAAAAAAACTTGATAAAATAGAAAAACGGAACAGAGACTAATGGAAACCGAATGAAGGAACGAAAGGAAATAGAGTGGTAATCAAATATTTGTCTATGGGGCAACAACATTGAAAAAGTGAAGCGGATCAAAACTTGCGATAAAACGAGAAATGCAATGGAATGGAACAGAGGAAAAGTCACCTGCCCTGCATTTTCTTTTCTCTTGTTTTTTTTTCTGTTTTGCATTTGTATCCCCACCTCTGGAAATAACTGGCTGCAAATTGAAAATGCCAAGGCGAAAAAAAAACAGGACAACATAATGGAGAATCTGGAGACAAGGAACAAACGGAATGCAAATGACGCAAAAATGGAAATGGATGGAAATTGAAAAGAGCAGGGTAACGGGTGGAGGTGGTGGGAAAATAGGGCAAAATGAAAAATAATTAGCGCAATTAATGACCACGTAATTAGCGCTTCAAATCTATCCCGCTCCCTCTCGCTCTGTGCATCTATTCCCTCTCTTTTTGCCACAATGTGTGCAGTGGCACGTAAAGTGTAACCCATACCCCTCTCCCCACCCACCATTTTCCGCCTTTTCCCAACACTTTCCACCCACCCAACACCGCCACCTTCATTAATAGTTCGCTGTGGCTACGTTTGATAACTCTATCGTAGTCCGGTTGCCACTGATTTTCCTTTTTCCCACTTTTCCATTTTGCCCGTAGAGAGAGAGAAGATGAAAAGTGGAGAGCAGATCCCAACGACACGCTAATGAATGCACGATGGCCCCGTTTCATTTTCCAAAGGGGGTTTCCATCGGAAATGCAACTCTGTCATGGCATTTCTTCATCAGCATTTGAGGTTAGCGGAAAATCCACGCAGATCAGCGGGGAAAAGTGTGCAAATGGACGGCGGCTAATTAAAAATGGCCTTTGATTAGGCCAAAATGTTAAATTAACATTAGTGCGCGCTAAGAGGCGCTTTTGGTTTTTCAGTCAACGAGCTATTAGAATAATGCCAATTCACTTGGGTTTCTGGAAAATTAGGAGAATTAGTGTGGCTAACGTTTTAAATGGTGTTTATTTTATAAAAAAAAATAATAATTAGCACACGTAAGTGAAATGAACATAAGCTATGTCCTTAGATCATATGCTTAAATAAATGAAATTCCTTTAAAAACAATGCAGCTGAAAATCTAAAAGGTATAAATAAAATAAATTCTAAATGCTAGTCTAAGTTAGGCTGGTAAATATAAGATTTTATTTTTATAATATAATAAATAAGATAAAAAAAACCCATAGAAACTCGGGGAAAACGCCTCGCTTCTCAAGTTATCCCCACTTGCACGGGGCAAAAAATTCTTCCGATCCCTTAACTTATGAACAACTTAAGAATTCATTGTCTACACATGGTGCCCAGGACCTCGCGCAGCAGGACCTCCTGGGAAAATGGGGTCGGAAGTGGGAAAAGTCCTTCACTGGTTTGGCGAATGAAAAACGAAAAACTGTCATCATGTGACGGGAATCAATCTAAAGTCATTTTATAACCCGAAAAGTCATAAATCTAACTTTAATGTTTTAAACGTGACTGCGGCACGAGGTCCCCGGACCACGCCCCACCCCCATCACCTACCGCCTACCGCCCACTCGCCTACATGTGTAACGATGTGAGTGAGAAAGAGAGGGACAGACAAACCTCCGGCATTGAAATTGGAAAAGTAAAACAAGCAAATGAATGTATTTCCGTTTGGGATTTTTCACTTTCCGGCTTCGGAGAAGGAAGTCGAGGAAAAGCTGGGACGATGGGGCGTTGTGGGAGGTGGGGAGGTGTTTTTCGAAGTCACCAATGGGGGCGTGGCCAATTCGAAAGAATGTGTCGGTGTGTGTGAGTATGTGTGTATGTGTGCGAGTGTGGGCAAAACACTATAAATGACAAAACGAATTCAAGGAGAAGTCGTCGAGCTGAGACAGGAAAATAGATAGAAAATTTTATTAAATGGGCATCAAAACTATTTGGCGTGTCCTCAACAGGGGCGTGCAAGGATGGGAGTTTTCCTTTTGGCTGCGGGGTAAAGGAAAATCTCCTTAGCTAAATTCATGGGCCAAATGGCGTAGCATACTTACATGCGCCACACATAAAATTCAAGCACCGCATGCGGTCAACGAAGGTGAACACTACAGCTGGAGTGAGAGGGCCAGATGCGGGGGAAAGAGACGGAGAGAGATGCCCCGGCAGTGTGTGACAGGATTAATTAAGTGGCGGCAATGGAATCGTGTCCATAACGAATTGTGAGATTAATAAGGCCCAAACTGGGGATGAGCAAAAACTGCAAAAGAAGATTCCTTACAGCTCACAAATCTTAAAGACATGAACGTAAAATAAGGAAAATAATACAACAACAATACAACAAGATAAAATAAAAAATAAATAAAAGTATTGTCCCTTGTAAAATCTATTCCGCTAGAGATTTTTAAATATATATAAGATGGGAGTATTAAATGCTGTATCAAGCTAAGTTAGATAAAATGTTTGTAAAAAAATAAAAAAATAAAAACAAATTAATCAAGATTCCAATTAGCCTCTTTATTCCCCTCTTAATAATGTACTTTTAAAAACTTTATTACAATTACATTTATATTATAAAAATATGTTAAATGCACATTTCAATAAAAAACTTTTGTTAAATACCAAAACTTCACATCCCTCTTATGTGCACTAAAAATGTTCAAAGGAGAAATGCTTGAACTGAGGTCAAACGGATATTTTACTGATTTTTTTGTAGCTCTCTCGCAGGGTTATCTTCTTTATGGTGTTTATCACGAATTAACTATCGCTTCAAATAATCCGTTTTATTGTGTGTAGAAATCGTTTATGCAATGCGAGTGTCTTTTTTTACTGCCCATAATTTGGGGATAAAAAATTGCACTCACTCTGTGAACTCTTCTCTCGCAAATTGTGTTGGGATTGTACAAAGTTAGGCCAAAAAACCAAATCGAATATGCCCATTTTGGCCAAATCCAATGGCCATCAAAGTATAATAACCAACAAACCGAAATCGCATTTACAGATATAGATTTTTCCGAAATTTATCGCCCCTGGGGAACCAATATATATACCTACATATATATTCTTTCCAGTGTGTGTGCTCATGTGTGTGTAATTTAATCAATAAGAAAATCGTCTTTTCACTTACATACACATCATTACATTTGGGCGCATAAATTGATGATGCTCCGGGGGGGAAAATTCACGTGGGCTTACCTGAAAAAAAGAGGCGGAAAATGAGGAAAAGTTTGCAAATTTTAGTAAGCGATTTGCGGCAGTAAATGGTACATTTAGTAGAGATATGCGGGCTTTTGTGTTACATCAAGAAAATACATTATATTTAAACACCGTTGCCGACTAAGATGTGTAGGGCCCAAGGGGAAATAACGAACGAAAAACAAATAATGGTCTGCAATTTATTTGTGTCGAGAATGCCTTTTCAATATTTTAAATTGCAAATATAAAGTTTCTAAAGTTTGCTTAAAACAAAAACAAAATATGTTACTTAAGTTCTTATTATTTTTAAAGCTTGTCATGCTTGAAAACAATAACTAAGCAAACAAAGCAAATAAAAGGACTTTAGAGCGCTTTGAATCTTGCTCTCCCCCCTTTTGTGGAGTGTAGTTCGCAAGCATGACATGGGCTGAGGAATGTCCGACCTGCCACCGCCTTACACTCCCGAAACACACTGTACACGTGCATATTCGGATCTCATTTTAAATTCAATTTGCGGTCGAGTGTGAGATTTTTGCCATTGTGCCCCGAGATGGACGCACGTGCGACAATTGTTTGAGCTGTTTAATCACAATGCGGTTGGATTTACCCGGTTCAGTTCGGTGCGAATCGGTTTGAGGTTTGAGGTTGGGGCTTGGGATTGGGATTGGGGTTTTGGGGCAGGCTTTCGGGTCATATTTAATTCATTTTATTATTATGGTTATTGTCCTTGTTGCGGGATTGTCGAGAAGGAAATGGTTATGGTTATTGGACCAGAGTTTTTGCGGGGGTGCTGAAACTAAGCACAATTTACAATGATGGCGAGAATTTTCCAATTTAACAAACAATTCAATTAATGCAAATTACAATAGGAATCGGCACTAATGAATATTTTATGACGAAACTAATTTCATTTTCATATATATACATACATAATACACGGACATCGCAGCAGCTGGGCATCGATTGTAAATTGTTTACACGCCGCGGGGCCCATAAAATGATGAAATCAACTCCGCCCTTATGTCCCCGATTGCTCAGCCCCTCCACCCCCCGCCCCTCTATAATTTCCCTGGCTCCACACCCCTGAAATCTCCGCTTATAATTGCCACAAATGTTGCTCCGACAACACAAACGACAGAGGGGTGAAATTGAACATTCCCAGGATCGTAATAGTGTCCTCGCGGAGAGTGGGGGAAATAGTCCTGAAGGCAGGGACAGAGGAGCGTCCACAAAATGCTAATTGTCCGGGGTGTCGATGAAAATGTCGCCCACCAGCGAGGTGATTCAGAAATTAACCAACATAACCATATCGGCCACAATTTCAACTGCTCAGAGCATTAAAATAACAGTATTAATACACTTTTTGATGTGGAAAATATTTGTTGTTTTGAATAGTGGGTGGCATTGGAAATCTCATTTAATTTCAATTAAAACATCTTAAGCAAATATTAATAAATATTTTTTAAATTTTTAAATACTGTTTCGATTATTTTCGTAATAAGTATAAATAATCTTATACCACAAAGTATGTATAATCCTCTTTTTGAAGATTGTATTGTGTTGTGCACTGCCTGCATTTTAGCTGATTCAGCAAATTAATAAATACAATAGAAAACACGTAAAACGTCTTAGTTATTGGGCCCTTAATTGGTTAAAGCTATGTGTCAGTGTTCTTTCCACCTGGTTGCCACTGTACTTTGGGTTTTCCCTATTTGGGCGCTTCGATTGTCTGCCATCGTTCCTGGTTTTCCAGCCTGCCTGCCTGCCTCATTGTTGCAAGTTGCTGGTGCTGCTGGTACTGCTGGTGTTGCTGGTGTGCCTTGGATGTTGCTGTTGTTGTGCAGCTGATGTTGCTGCTGGGCTTTATGAAAACAGTTTTGCAATTATGCCGCCCGAATGGCTCCGTTTTTGGTGTTGCTGCTGTAGAGTTGATGTTGCCGTTGCTTCCATAGTGGCTGCTCAGTATTTCTGTTCTCCTTATTTTCGTAGTGTTGCTCCGGTTGTTGTTGTTGCTGCTGCTGCTGATTTTGCTCCTGTGTTTGCTGCTGCCGTGAATGTTGTTCCTTTAGTTGTTGCGGTGCTGCTTTTGTTGTCATTGCTTTTGCAATGCTTTTTCCACAAATTTTTGTTCTCTTTTTGGGCCGTTTCGCTTTCGTACTAACTTTGCCAATTTGGATGTCGTTTGGAGTTTCTGGAAGGGGTCAAAGGGGGTCAAAGGGGGACAAAAAGGGGGTGGCGAAAAGGGGGAGTGCCTAGTGGCTTGTTGTTGTCGTCATAACGTTTATTAATAAGTTTTCCGACCGGCTCAGTTGTTGCCATGCTGATTGTTGCTCCTGCTGTGTGTTTTCTTCTTGATTTCCCATTTTTTCGATACTTTTTTTTTTTTGGTGGGAAGGGGTCATAGGTCATAGCATGACTTGTCAGGAAAATGGGGGAAAAACAAATAAGGAATGCCTCAGAGCAAGAGAGAGACAGGGAATTAGAGCAAAGTGCACTTTTTGATGACTTTTGATTTGTTTTACGATTCAGCCTCGGCTATGAATATTTATTGTCGTGCCGGGCGGCCATTTTCCGCTTTTCCGCTTTTCCGCCTTTCCTTTTCCCCTTTCCGTAGCTGTCTTTAAAATGCACGAAATATGTTAGCATGGCAACAACTTTTTAATTGATGTTGATTTAACGTTCAACATAATTAACTTGTGCTCGAGCATAATATTTAAGGGATCGTAAACGGACATTATACGAGCCATTAAATTGAATTTGTAAACGCTCGACTGCCACTAAATATACATATCTTTATGTACTCGTTATAGATTTGCTAGGAATTTTTTTTATGCCAAGTCCTCTGATTTTCGTGGCTTTAAACAATGCCATAAACTTGGCCAAAGATCGCATTAACACTGCCGCAAGCCCGGAGTTTTCCCCACATTTCCGCCCACTTTTCCGTGACAGCCCCATCTAGTTTCGTCTCCAGTTCTGGTATTTGCCTTTACGACTTTGGGTCATAAAAACCAGAGAAAGACGTCGGCGGAACAAAAAAAAAATGGAATAGAATGAAGGAAAATGGAATTATGCGGGGAAAATCGAGAAAGGAGGTGCCAAGGGAAGGAAGGACTTGGGCTAATGATAATAATACGCATAATAATGTAACCAGCCACAAACAAATTTGATTTGCTGGCTCTCTATGGCGACTACAGTGCGTTTCAGGGCCATAAATCAATTAGGGAACGTTAAAGGGTAAATTATCAGAATTTTGTTCGCCAAGGGAAGTAAGCAATATATAATTTATGGTATTAAGTTGATTTTGTTATATTCTCATTATTGAGAAAATACATTTTGCCATTAAAATAGCTGAAATAGAACACAGTTTTTTGTTTGTAAATGTGGTTTTACCTAATTGAACATACTTGCAAATTAATAAAATGTTTGTACAAAAAATTCTTAACAATTTATTTAAAATTTGTGGACACTGCTGGAAAATATTTGCTTTCAAATTAGAAGCTGGAAGCCATGATATTCCATCAATCACAAACAAGCAGCAGCATCCCCCTCTTCCCGATTAATAAATTGCACTTGACAACGTTCACTTACTAATTTCTTTACAAAGTGCACAAGTCAACCGTTTTGTGCGGCTTTTCCGCCAGCCCTTGTTTCCCGGCTTTTCCGGCTGTACGTGACCAATAACAGGGAATTCATCAGAGCCCCCGGCTCCGGCTTTTTCCCGGATTGTCAGACTAAGTCATCGTGGAGTCAGTGGCCTAAAAACGACCATTATGGAGCTGCTCACTTGATCGTGCAATGTACTTTTCTTGTTGCTGCCCAGCACTTAGCACGTTCCCCAGGAAAATCAAGAAAAGCCAGGCAGCCAGTCTGCCAGTCTGCCAGGCAGTCAGCCTGCCTGCAACAATGCACCAAATTAGCACAGGGCAAAAATTGAGCTAGGAAAATCAGGCTGCTCGACGATGGCAGATGGAAATATCGAAATATCGAGCGGGAGGAGCCTGCTTGATGTTGTCCCGCGTCTGGCATTGATTGCCATTTCCCAGCTAATGATGTGTGGAAAAGTTTATTTGGCCAGTAAACAACGCGGAAAATGCTAAATAAATACCCAGATAAACAAGACAAAAAATAAAAGCCAGCGAAACAAAAGCAAATGCAGACGCATAACAACACAAGCCACTAACAATGGCAAATTTATGTGTAAGTTTGACGAACGGCAAATATTTAGTACTTTTTGGGTTCACATTTAATGATCAAAATCTTGTCTTAAAAAAAATACCCTCTAATTAATTATAAATCTCTAATTATATAATTATAAAGAAGTAAACTCCCTAACAAATAGTTCGTAAGCGGGCATTACAAACTTAAGGTATAGATTTCAATAAATTTGTATAATAATACATATACAAGTATTTTTAAGGCCCATTTCTTCTGAGTTTTAAGGTATTAAAAACACTGCGACATGGAACAAGCACAACTGCATCAGTCGAATCTTTTTGATGCGTTGATTTTCAGACGCCAAAACAACGAACATGCAAATGCAATTTATGATGGTCGAGGGGAAAATCATGTCAGGTTGAAAAAGAGCAGCAACCCCGAGCGTTAAATGCACAAATTTTGAGGAAATTGGCACAAAACGTGAAGGCGACTGAAAGACATTTAAGGCCAGCGTTTCCAAAGATAATATATCTGAAAAAAATATATTTTTTTATAAATACAGATAATAAGATAATCCATAGAATTTGTGTGCCATCAAATGGAATTGGTGGCCATAAAAACCGATTCGGTGGATCCAAGGCCACAAAGATAGAATGGCACACATGGCGCATACGCGATTGTTCTTTGATTTGTCAGCGGTATGAAAATCAAATGTTTTATCTGACTACACATGCATATTTATTAGCCATAAATGTTAGCAACTTCATAAAGACTTTTGGCCTACACAGTGGCCCCGCATAAATCTCATGCCAAACTGCTTAATTTGCCATTTGGTGCAGTTTTTGCCAAGCGAATTTAATAAATTCATAACCACAGAATGTGCCATGCAGCTGAAATTAATTTCACAAAATTACACACACACACATACGTTTGTTGGAAATTTAAATTAATGAGGCGCAGCTCCGCACGTCCCCTTTTCGGAAT
The DNA here is from genome assembly GCF_025200985.1 of Drosophila gunungcola. Lineage (NCBI taxonomy): Eukaryota > Metazoa > Arthropoda > Insecta > Diptera > Drosophilidae > Drosophila > Drosophila gunungcola. The sequence goes on along the minus strand of NW_026453227.1, from coordinate 82,787 downwards.
TGAACTCATTTGAAGCTGTGTGAACTCATTTCCGCACGGGGAGACTTCTATTAGTTGTTTTGGACTATCACAAACGGCATATCTTTGGCATATACTCTCCCAAAATATATAGAATATTATCTGCAAATTTATTCAATTTGAAGCTTCACTAATTAAATAGATAATGCAATTCATTTCATTCTTGTTTGCATTTTAATGATCCATGTAAACTAAGTATTAAGGAAAGCTGTCATGCATATTTATGCAACATTTGGCACTGATTTTATAAAATCTAATTCAGATAGCAGCCAATTAAGGTTAAGATGTTATTAATATATAATTAATTGATGCATATTAAGACAAAATTAAATTTATATATATTTATAATCTTATAGTTAAAACCTACAATACGGTACTGAGCTAATTATAAAATGAATTTAATTTTATTTGTTTAGGTAAAGATCTATTAAAATTGATAAACCATAATTTAAATATCGATCCACGTTTTTTTATTTTAAAATGTAAAAGGAAACCGGATAGTGGACATATATTTCATAGCGAGTTCAATAAATTCTGCATAAATTATGTGCATATAAATTATGAAAATATTATGCAACAGAGTAAACTAAACTATGAATTTGGGAACGAAACGATATTCAATGAAAATCCATATTAGATTTTCTCAAATAGCCAGCAAATATTAGCATTTCTCAGTTGCCCTTCGAGAAAAATGTGAAATATTTTATCGGCTCTTCTTGGCGCAATTTCTAATTAACTGCAGAGCTGTGCGGCTTGTCAAACATTGTCAGTGCTTGAGTGTGTGTGTGTGTGTGTGTGTGTGTAAGTTTCGTCTGCTATTTATTTATTTATTAAATTTTGCACAGTTTTCGGTGAAAGATCTCCGGAAAAACCTCACCCTTTTCCACCCAGGCACTTTTAATTATTTATTTCTGGTACAAATATATTCTGATTTCCGTTGTCTGTGTTTTTATGAGTGTTAGTGTGTGTGTTAGCTGCAACTAATTATATGAGCTTACACACACACACATACATATGGCCGCGTGCGTATTAAATATGAATTATATTTTTGGGAGCCACTTCCACTTCCGTTCTGGCACTCAACCAACTGCCAAGTCAACAACAATGGCTCGCAGCGTCAATCAGGCCACGTCGTCGTCTCATCAAAATCTACGTCATCACTTTAGCCCTGTGTGGGTAAATGTGTGTGTGTGTGTGTGTGTGAGTGCCCACAAGTACACAATACCTTTTTTGCTGAGCCGGATCTCAGGTTTGAAAACATTTAACTGGAAAATGCAGAAAAAACATAAATAAAATTCCAAATAACTACATAAAATGCAGAAATAAGGTAACACTAGAGTACTAAAAACAAATTTAATATTAATTTAATTAATTAGATTTCAATTTTATAAACCAACCTCAAGAAAACCAAATTCTAAGAGCGACATAATAAAGTATCCATTATTTCTTATTGGTCTTGAGTATTTTATTTTACTACATAAAAGTACCGCTAATAAATGGGCAACTTGGCATATGCAATCAGAACTGCGGAAATTTTCCCCATATATATGTGTGCAATTTATCTCGGTAGCTAACGATACGATGGGCGCACAATCACTCCGAGCTAGACCTTCCCATATGGAGACCTATTAACCCAGCTTTTACCCCCTCCCCCCACATTCCGCCTTTTATTCGCCGAGCTTGCTTTTTGCCCGTATTTATTCGTATTCGCTGGTCGTTGTCGTGGTTTCCGGATTTTGTTTTGTTGCAAATGTTCGCTGTTCCATAAGCATTGTCAGGCCACGCCCACTGGCCCCATTTGCCCGCTATTGCCCGCCCACTTTTCCTAAGCGGCTACATCATGCGCTGAACGATGCGACAACGTTTTATTAATAATACTTGAAGGGCTGATGGGGTTACAAGGAAATGTTGCAGGCAGTCGACGCTTTTAATGCCCCACATAAAGCCAGTGAATGGAGAAAAGAAAAGGCGAGTGGAGAGAAGAAAGTGGAGAGAGGAGAAAGGAGACAGGAGAAAGGAGAGTGGAAAGTGGAAAGTGGAGCGGTTCATCTGACGTTACTCATACGCCTCGTGGATTGCATTAGATACATGTATTTTCCTTTTTTTTTGGTGTCATTGCTAGTTGCTGCTGCTGCAGCGCCCATGAAATAAGGACAAAAAAACAACCTATATAAATAAATAATATAACAGGCAGAGCAGAACAAAAGCATTGACCCAAACTTGAGGTGTACTTTTACATTCCCAAAACTCAGAGGGCAACAGAGATTAGTGAACTTTCTAAAATTTATAGCAGCCAAAAAGCGGAAGTTTGAAATCAGCTTAAGAAGGATTTAAATATTATGCTTATAGCTTTAAAAGTTAATGTTATAAAAACTTGTTCAAGAATAAATAAAATTAGTTTGCGGTTTCTTTCTTTTCATAATAACTAAAACATAATAATAAATGCACATATTTTGCTAGTTTTATTTAAGGTTTTCTTATTTTTTTGTTTCAGAGTTTTAAACAAACTTAAACTTCTTGAAATAAAAACTATTTTTTATGTTTATTGAATGTATTAATTTGAGCTTGACTAAGTTTAACTTTTCTTAATCTGTTATATGGACTCATTAATTATTTACAAAATTAGCCTTACACTAAATGTAACCTTTTTGATGAAAAATTACTTAAAGTATAAGGTATTTTCTTCTTGTGTACGATTAACCCTCGTCACCCCGCCAACCAGTGCATTAACATACATCCATATGTAAGTACATATCCCCCGGCTACATCATTCAACTTTCATTTTGGGCTGCTAACGATGCTTCTGATACATACTAATAACTTCTTCATTAAAAATTCCTATGGGCCGCCGTCAAAAGCCATAACCGCTGAAAAGTGGAGTGGGCGTGTGCGTTGTCGTGGGCGTGGGCGGAAAATGATGACAGGCGGTGGAAAAGGGGGGCGGGGGGTAGGGGCTTTGGATAAAATGGGGGCGGGGCAAAGCACACACTTGAGCGACGCTAAACTCGTCCAATTAGTAGCATTTAATTTGGTAAACAGCGGCATTTTCGTGCTTTTGCATTTTTTTGTAATTAACAACAACAATATGATGATGAAAATGTTAAAAGTGATGATGATGATGATGAAGAAAGTATAAAAACGATGATTATGAATAAGAAAAATGATAAAGTTGATGACGTTAAAGAAGAAAAGCAACAAATGTGATAAAGAAAAGGGTAAGGAGATGGCAACCTGATGAGTAGCGCGAGTTTTTCGCGGGCTTAATGTGTCAGCCATCTCCATCTCTTTCCCTTTTTGTAAAGCCCTCTCTTTCCACAAAACTTAATAATACACTAAGAACTTGTATCGTTTTTCTCAACGTTTGTAAGACTCTTTGAAGAACCAAACAGAATATGTTGCAATTGGTTATGTAGTCCAAAAAGAAAAAACTTTTTACAAAGCTTATAATTAAAATTTGACACAAGCTGACTAAAAAGAATTGGTTTGAATTACCTATTTAAGAATATATTTTAATTAAACTATACAACTTTTTCCAGTGCATGTCCTCCTGACACTGTGTATATGTGCGTGTTTCTGGGTGTTTCCTGAGCATATGTTTGCCTTGCTGCCGCATAACGCCGTTCATTTTTTGGAGCATTTCCACCGCCCCATCCCCGCATTTTTCAACTCCCCCGAAAGTCATTATTTTGATGTCAACAACGTGCCAGGCAGATGATTGCCCCGGAAAATCCGACACCCTCCGCCCGAAATTTTCCCATCATCCCCTTGTCCAATGACCAACACTTTCGCTTAATTTTTTTGCACCTGACCATCCAGTAAAGCTTATTAAAAAAGGAAAAAAAAAAACAGACCCACACACACATCTCAAATAAAAAGAAAGGAAAAATGGAAAAAAGAGGAATATTTTGGACTCTCTTTTTTCGGCAAACTTTGCCAGTGAAACCCAAACAACGAGCGGAGCAGAACAAACAGATTAACCGCAATAATGAACACGGACAAACGCACTAGAGTGGGGGAAAGTGGAAAATCGGGGGCTTTGAGGTGGATTAAAAAGGACTAGGGGGGTGGCATGGGAGGATGGGAGGAAGAGCGTGTGACCTTTTTTTGGAGTACCTCTTGTTGTGCTGAGAACACAAATTTGCGATTTATCAAGCTTAAGCCAAAAATATGCTGCAACTAACGTTAAACCGAATTTTTGGTTTCATTAGCATTTCATTTTAAAGCCAGAAATAAAGTTTTTTGTAATTTAAACAGAGTAACTTTAATAAACAGTTTTAAGCTCTTCGTATAAATCTAAATTTATCTAAATTGATTAGACTTTGTAGAATTTCCATAGTTTTAAAACCAAAAATGTATTATACTTTAAGTTTTGTACATAACAAATAAGGCACACCACAATTTTTAATTACTTTCCTCTGAAATTTCAACTGGGGCCATAGATTGGTCAAGTTTTGTCGCAAGCTCAAGGAAATGGGGACGGAAAATGGTCCTCCAGCTGTGGTCATTTTCCGAGTCACGGATTTTTTTGTTTTTAGAAAGGTAAGCGGAAAAGCAAACGGAAAACTGGCACACAAACACACGTGTAAGCATTTAAAGAGCTTGGTAAATTATGCAGAGCCACAGAGCGAGAAAACCGGAGGAGAGGAAAAGCGGAATAGCGGGGGTCAAAACACACACACACACACAGCGTCACCGTCATCTCAGCGCGACTAATAAACTCAACTTAGCTGGCATAAAAAATATCCATGCAAATTAATTAAATATTTACAGTTTACTGACATAAGCAGAGGACACAAAGCTCGAGAAGAAAAGCGACGGTAACGGCGACAGAGGAAAAGCGGAAAAGCAAAAAAGGGAGAGGAAGTGGCGAGAAGTGCGAGAGCGAAGTGAACTTTCCGCTGAATTGCAAAAATATGCAAAGGTATGCAGGAAGTGTACGAATGAATGACTGAATGACTGAGTGAGTGAGTGAATGACTCAGCCTAGAAGAGCAGACAGACGGACTAGGGTGAAAAACGGGGCAACGGAAATCAAATAGACTATTTGATACCCTTTGCACTATATATATTCAAATTTGTTTTACCGAGTAGTATTAATACAAACCAATTTACTGCATTTTGAATTCCTTACTTTCATTCCCTAAAACAAATTATTAAAGCAATAACAAAGCCATAACATTATTTTATCATTTCTAGCTAAAATGTAAGCCAGGATTTCTGTTTCTCACATTGTTCAAAGAATCCCAAGATAAGTATAAATTGTACTTAAAAACCAACTGGGTATTTCTACAAGGCAACCAAGCCAGAAATGCCCTGCTACTCTCTTTCACTGAATAGTTGAGCAGTCTCACCTGCAAAATGAAATTAGTGTTAAGGCAAGGTGAGGACAAGAACTTCTTTCATTTTGAAACTGGCTACAACGGCCAACAAACAAACAAAAAAAAACCAGAGAACTGAGGGAAACAAATAAACTTTTATGTTTGTAATCTAATTTTGCCACTCTGCTGACGTTGGGCATAATAAATTTAAATCAATGCAGCTCAGACACCAGAAAAGTGGGGAAAGTCAGTGGATTCCCTAGAGAAACCGACCAAATAAACTCTTCAAGGAGAGGAATCTTTTAAAATATACCAATATTATTTTGGTTAACTAAAAGTTATTTTATTAAAACCCACAAAACTTTAGTTCCTGGTTTCGAACGACAAATTAGATAACTGTTTTAATACGAATGTCCCACACTATTTTCTTGGCTGATAATTCATTTCTAAACTTTACGGTCAAATAAATAATGTATCCATCTCAGTGCTGACCTAATTGTACTACTCGATATGTTAATTAGTCCCCGAAGCCTGACACTTAAGTTACGGCCAGCAAAGTTTTCGTTCTATTTTTTGCCATGTCACCTACATATCACTCACGGCCCCCTTTCCATCCACATTCCCAAAAATTTCCCCAATTGCAGCCCCAAAATGTTGCACTTGACAGCGAGGAATAGTAGGAACAAATATATATAGAGGGAAGAAAACGTAAATGAAATACCAAAGTAAAATACCAAAAATACTTGAACAATGAAAAAACCCAAGAGGAAAAACTGGAAAAGTGTGTGTGTGTGTGTGTGTGTGGGGGGGGGAAAGATGGTTGGCTGGTTAGCAGGGCTAAGCGTTTTCGGGGAAAACTTTCGCCCTGCAGGGCTCAACTTTTAATGGCAAGAGCAAAGAGAAAACAGGGCCGAAAGACAAGACAGAAGCGTGTGCATGGTACACATGTTCCAGCTGCGGGTTCCAAAAATAAGACCAGGAAAATTCGGGAGTGGGGGAGGGGCTTTTCCGGCGGTGTGGGTGTGGCATACTTAAGTGCATGTTACCCGAACAATTTACTAGCGTAAGTTGAAAATTTTTGAATTGGCTAAGAAGCACAAGGAGCTCTGGGAAAAAAGAAGACAGACAGAAAGGGAAAAAAAACGAAACGAAACGAAACGCAAAACTTAAAAGGCAGAAGGCGGTGTAGCATCACTGAACAGCTGAGAAAAAGTTAAGAAAGCCTCACAAGAAGTTGAAATGAAGATTTATTTGCCTATTTGCTTATTTATCTTTGGCTCAACTAGAGGCTCCATCAAAATGAGCCGAGCCACCGACCCACCGACCACCCTGAAAAAAAATCACCAACCACCCAAAAAGTGGGTGGAAAAGTTGCTTGTAAAAGGAAATTACGTTAAGTACCGTAAACTTAAACGTCGAGTGGGTGGCAGCAGAAAGTCCCAGCCGTGTGTTGTGTATAGTTAGCATGTTATAAATGTTGTAAAACATCCTCACACACTGAGAGACATAAAAGAGATGTAAATGGTAGTAAAGTATTCTGTTTTACAAATAGAGTTTGCAGTATATAAAATATACTTTACAATCTCATTTTATCAGAAGAATAGAGTTATATGGCTTTTCGACGTTAGGTTTAACAGTTGGGGAACTATATAGTGTTTATGATAGATGCATACAAATCATTCAAATAAGAAGTTGGGAATTATAAGGACACTAAGCCAGGCACTCTAAAAAACATAAATTAATATAGTTGAAAACTAAATTATAATAAAACAAATAAATAAATCACATTTTACTGATGGAAATTTTCTATCGTTATTTCCCTTAAGTTGACCAAAATACGAAATTGGGAATTATAGGCGCACAAAGCAAGGCACTGCATAAAACGTATAATGATATAATATAGAAGCAGCTAATAATTATAAAAAAAAACTAAAGAACAGAATAATTTGAGATCTATCACATTTTTCTGTTGGGAACTATCTCTCGTTGTTTTCCAACTGTCTTTTCCATTTCTCTACCTAAACATTAAAGTTGCTTCCTTTCTGTTTTAAGAAATCAAGCATCCTTTCGCTGAATAAAACCAACCACTTCACTCGACTCCACTCAAATGGGCAATTTAATTATACGGAAATCACACAGAATTCATCTAATTAGTTTGGCGTTTTAATTGCCCAGGGGGAGACCGCTGGAGGACACTTGTCTCCACTCCACCAGCTGCCATAAATTATGTCATCTCGGTCTGGAGCCGGAACTGAAACAGAAACTTAAACAGAAACTGAAACAGAAACTGAAACAGAAACTGAAACAGAAACTGAAACAGAAACTGAAACAGAAACTGAATCTGAAAAAGGAGCCAAAGGATACGTGGGCGGCGGCTCACTCCACTTGTCAGCGCTTCAATTGCATTTGTGCCCTGTAAATATTTCAATAATAATTCCTTCCATTTGTGATATTAAAAAATATATATCTCCTGGCATTCGAAGCAGCCGTAACTGTAGCTCCGTAGCTCTGCCAATCTGAATGGAAATCCGAGTCTGTAGCTGCATTCTTTATCTGGCAACCAATTGGCATTCGTTCCGTTTGCTTTTGTCCCACGTAATTGGCCAATGCAAAAGGAAGAAAAAAACAGGCAAAAGTGCACACAAAAACGGTTGAAGGAAATATGTGAAAAATATAAAAGGATAAATAGATTATGCGGGGGGAAAACACAGAGTAAAAGTAACGAGATATCTACAATGGGTAACGATTCTTATACATTTTCGAATGAATTATTCTTCAATTGTTTAAACAAAATGTTGGTCTCAATGTTTGAAGTACGAAAACCAATTGAAAGTGGCCAAATGTATACATTAAGTTATGCCAATCAAAAAGTCTATTCCCCTGATCCGTAACCGTACAGTATAATACTGAAAAATAAATTCTAATCGCTTTGGGAGGTCACAACGCTTTGATGTTGCCCTCTGGCTTAAGGAAAGAAATTCCACAGAGCTTAAAATTTATTTATAGAAATACGAAATTCATTTCGCATCTAATGAAATTCATCGCAACTGAATCAAAGTCTGGAAATTGATGAGAGAAATAGTTTAACGACGTTGGCTGTCGAATGGCTACACTTTTCCCGAGCAAAAGATTCATGACTAGTGGGTAATAGCTTTGACATTTGATGAGCCTGAAAAGTAAAAGATGATTTTTTTTTTAATATTTTAGCACGCACACGCACACTCAACTACATTTCAGTTTAGTTAAAAGATTCGTAAAGACCGAGAAACGCCACTCAAAGTGCCAAATTTCACGCCACTTGAAGGATCCCGAGATGAGGGCTGCGATGGCATGACTTTTAATCCTTTTTGCATTTCGCGCTGTGTGCAGCGTAAAAAGCATCGTTAAATAAACATGGGGATATGAATGTATGATTGCCCCAGACTCTTGCTCATCCGTAACTCCAGACGAGAAGACGGGCATCTCTTTATCGCCGGCAGATGCGCCCGTTTCTGCTCCGGCGATAAAGTTTATGGCCAAGCTGGAACTGCCGCCCACAAATCTCCATCCCGGTGTATTCAATGCACTCTTTTTAATTTAGCCAACCTGCCTTTTTGGATTGAAAACTTTGCCGTTGCCAGCCAGCAAACAAAACAGGCCAGGGGAAAGTTTAGTTGGCCCCGAAATTTCGGATACACTCGATGTTGGTCAACAGATATGGATATTAAAATGAATCAAAGTAAGTTAATATCATTGGATAAAGTTGAATTTTTAATAAGCTCATCGAGAATTGGCCAATTAATTGTATTCAAGGGACTGTAAGCCAAGATAAGTCATATCAGTTTCAAATATTTTAACATTGCGTGCCATTAAAATGAATTATTTGTTATTTTATTGTTATTTTTGCTTAAGCAATTTGTCTTTATTATGGGTCCAATTATAAAACCAGCTTTGATTCACGAACAAGTATTGTTGGCAAATGCTGCAGGAGCCATCAGTCGACCAGTTCTAAGCTGCACGTCATAATTGCCATGCCTTTGCAACAAAAGGGTATCCTGAATACAATGAGGATGCGACAGCATAAGAATAAGAAAAGGAAACGGCAAAAACAGAAACTGCAGCGAGTGAAGAAAGGAATCAAGTTTGCAGCCTCGACTTCGTCTCGGTTCCAACTTCAAAACTTCAAGTTTGTTTGGCCAATTAAAATTGTGAAATATATATTTGTCACGACTACTGACTGCTTGTGCCATCGCCTCTTTGTCTCTCGCCTCGCTTTTAATAAGCAAATGCAAATGTCGCCTGCCGCCTGCTGCCTGCTGCGAAATAAATGGCCAAATTGATTTATGTAGCGAGTCAGGCGGAGAAACCAAAGGCACTCAAATACAGTGGGTTTGTTCGCCAGAAGAGGGGGATAATGGCAGGGATTCGAGGATTGGAGTTGAGGATTGAAGGTTTGGAGGACCGTGGAGGACCGTGGAGGACCGTGGAGCAGCATCTAATATGTTGTCAATTTATGCAGGGAGCTGAGTTGGAAAATCTACAATAACTCCTATTACAAATTATGTGTACAAGAAATTACCTACTGATTTGTTATTAAGTTGATAGACTTTTGGTTATATTTTAAAAATCCTCTTTATCATACATTTAATAACAATTTCACTATAACGTAAAGAAGTTTTGTAAGCACTGTGTTTTAATGATTCGCAACAGAGAATCAAACATAAATGAAATGAAGTGAAATGAAATGAAATATCGGTGTTATATAAGCATCGTCTCTCTCTCTCTCTCTCTACCGAAAAACTATCTTTCTGCCTTTTTTAGCGTATTCTCCACTGCCGCCGCCACCATATTTTGTATCAGTTTTTCTGGGCTAGATAAATGCCGTCTGTGTGTGTCCTTATTTATGGTCCTTGCCTTGTGATGGTTTCCGTATTTAAATGTGTTCGTGTGCCGCTTACATCTTTATTAAAGAGACGGGCATAGTTTTTAATAAAAATTCATCCAACCCTCACCAAAAAGAAACTCCATCGTTTTTTTCTTTTTTTTTTTTTTTGTTTTTTTTCTTTTTGGGGTAAATGTGTGGGTTCACCTAATTTATGTACTACGAAAGTGGGTGGCTTTTGTGGGTGCCTCCTAATAGTTTTTAACTTAAGTGGGGGGGGAGGGGTTTGCCATTGGGTGGAGAGAAAAGGGAGACATATACCTTGGCAAAAAAGGACGTAGGCGAATCTCATGACGACAAAGATGCCGAGGACAATGTTTCTCCATCCGCCCTTCCTGCGTATTTTTTCCCCAACTATCTCCCACTCTTTCTGGCCATCTCTTCTCTTCACTTTATTTTTTTCTTTTTTGGTGGCGTCTTGAAGGCGGCTTCTTTTTGGACCACAAGCAGGCTATTGAGTCGTGTATCTTGGCAGCATCTCACTTAGTCCTTGCCGCCCAAAAACCACCCAGCTCCTTATGGTAGATGGCTTATTTTATCTGTCTGACTCTCGGGTGATGGCTGTGGCGGTGGTGGTGGTGGTGGTCGTGGTTCCCCATTCGTGTGTCGATATTTTATTTTTATTTGAAAAAAATCAATTTATGGGCTCTTTTGCAATAAACGATTTCTCTTTTATTTGTCTTCCCCGGCGTCGTTCGATGTCGCTGGTCGTTGTTCTTGGTCTTCTTTTGCTTTATAGTCGCATATCCTTATAATATTTTCTATAGTTGTCATCGCTTCAGCAACGGCATCTCTCGTTCTCAGGACCTCCAGCCACCATTATTCATTGTATGCCATGTGGGAGGCACCTCCGCCTCGCTACATCCCCACATCCATATATTTATATATGTTTATATGTGTGTGTGTAAGGGCCTGATTCATTTTTTACCCTATGAGATAATAAAGGAGCAGCAAGAAAAATTGGGCGCAAGAAGTTTGCGTTGCCTTCAAGAAAAATGACCCTCAAAATATCGGTATATATGTGGGATGGGGTTGCAAACGACAAAAAAGGCAAACAAAAAAAAAGGAGTAAAAAAAGAAGCCCTGGCCAAGGGGGCAAATGCATTTTACTTGAAAGGCTTTTGACCGGGCCCCCCAGAAGCAAACGCAAAACACATTACAAAATATTCACTTAGGGCAAACTATTTGCATATGAAGTCAGCCAAGTGCAACGGGGCGGATGATTGATAAATGAAGAAGTCGAGCGGGCACAAAATTGAAGCAGAAAAGGACAATTTAATATGATGAAAAATTTGAATTAAATATAACTTCCGGACATATTACTTAAAAATGGTGGAAATTTAAAATTATTTAACAAATTTAAACTATTTTAAAAATAAATGATATGATATCATTTAAAAATATTGAAAATTATCCAGATCAAATTTGTTAAGAAAATTGTATTTTTCGTTTAATTTTTAGTTTTTATCTATTAATATGACACCTGGCCAAGAAAAACAATTCAAATTTCCTTTACAGACATTTAATTATATAAATTAAATATTTATGTTCACAAATTTTAAAATGCAGCCAGGATATTTATTTTCTTTTTCGACTCTTTCGTCTTCCATTTTTATTTATGAATTTTTTTTTCATTCTTCCCTGTTTTAAATCCTTGCCGTTTCTAAAGAATCTTTTTATAATCTATTGCCTGTCTTTCCTCCCCTTCGCTGGACATATGTATAATTTAAGGCCCCGTTCTGTTCCGTTGAAAAATTTAAATCGCGAATACGCCGCATTGACCATTATTTCCACTTATCACTCTTCTCCTAAATCGCCTTCTTCCAGCTTTGTTTGTACCACATATTTCTGGAGTTTTTTTCCCCATTTCTGGAGAACTGGATAACTAGAGTTGGCGGTAGTTTTGGTGGCTGTGTCTCACTTTGTTGGATTTTTATTGTTGCTTTTTATGCGCCTCACACAAGTTTTTATCCTCTTCTTTACAGTTTTTTCACCAGCGAAACTTTCCTTTTATTTATTTCCTGCCTTGCAAGTGCCTGCCACGCCCCATTTGAAATGGAAATCTTCTCAGCAATTTTATATTGTGTTTAATACATTTTAAAGGCGGAGGGGGTGGTGGCAAATGGCTTTCAATGAAAAATTTCGAACAATCAAAAAATATACACACATTTTTTTGTATGCATGATAATTTATGAACTTGTCAAATGTGTCTCAGTTTTCCCAACCATTTCATGCATTCGTTGTATAAAATTTATTCATTCCTCTACGCTTGGAAAAAGAGTTTTATTTATTGTGATCGTTGTGGCGCAAAAAAATGAGAGTTTAACTTTATGCGAGACACAAAACCAAATGCATTCCGTGGCAACTGCACTCGCTTTTGAGCCCCTTCCACATACGGCATTCATTTGTGTGTGCTGCTATCGCCCTTCCGCCCTTTTTGGTGCTCAAATTAAATTTACAATTTGTTTGGTCAACACCAAAAAGCTTAACAAAATAATACTCGTATCGGGACAAAGAGAAATGGCTGAAGGCCTTCAAAGGAGGGGAGGAAGCCGCTTGAATATATTACAATTTTCGGAATTAAAGCCGATTTTCAACGAAAACTGAAATATACATATAAACATATATTTGAACATACACAAAAATATTCTGCGAATTTTGAGTATCTTCTGCTGTTTTGTTGTTTTCTCTTTGTTAAATAAAATATAAATTTTAAATTTGTTTAATTTGGTTATTTTATTTATCTGCCTATCTACAAATATGTATATTCAATAAACAATGTCAAGTATCAAAGAATTGCTCAACAGTTGTGGTTTAATTATTATTTGTATCAATTTAATTTGTATATATTTTTTTTCTATAATCCCATTTTTCTACCATTTAATAGACTTTCTTGCACACAGATTAAATTTCATTTTTCCACCACTGCAGTTATGGTGTTTGGTAATTTTTTATTTGTGGGCTTAGTTTGCGTAATGAGGTTAATCCAATTTGAGTTGTCGTTGTGCCATTTTTGCGCTTCATAAACCAAATTACGTTCCTATTTTCGTTTGTTTCGTCTTTTTTTATATTTTTTTTATTGAATTTCCATTTCGATTGCCATTCGGTCGGGGCCAACAACAACGAACAATGAACTGGGACCGACTTGTTCCCCTTTCACCCCCGCTGACATATTTGTGATCTATCAAAAAGCAATTCACTCAACCAAACCATCAGCATTCATTTGGATTCATCCCCCACCGTGTGGCCCCGCTCTTGCCACCATTCAGCCATCCATCCATCAATCAATCAATCATTATGCTCATAAAAATTAGCAACATCAAGCGGTAAACGGGAACAAATGAAATGCCGCCTCAAGCCGCAAAAATGTTTGCATTAAAATTAATTACAACTGAAATCGTAGCCCAGAAATCTACGGCTGATGAATACAAATTGTGTGGGCGGCGTAAAATATGGAAGCGCATTAAAAGGGTTATGGCATCCCATGGGGCGTATGCGCAACGCCCTTAGGAACGGCCCTTTGGCAACCGTAACAACTGGAAATCCATCAACACTCTGTGCCACGCCCCCTTACAAAAATGGGACACATGCTCGGAACTTTCACACAACATTCAAAGGTGTTGGCCCGGCAGACAAATTGGAGGGCAAACACAGAAAAATCCGATCAGAACACAGATCTTAAGCCGAATTTCGTATGTTCTTTCGTATGAAATAATGTGCCAAAATACAAAGAAATAAATATGTTTTAAGACAAAATATATCATCGTCTATAAACAAATTATTGTGAACTTAACAAAATATAAAGCAAAAACTATAAATAAGTAGAAATGGGAAATAAATTATATCCCAAGGTTTTAAGACGATCACATAATTATTTTAAAAATGGTTTTAAAGCGAATTACAGTTTAGAAAGTCAGACATAAGTCAAAATATTATATTAACATAAAATAAAACGAAATAACAATAATAAAAATAAAAAAACTGACATCAAAAATACAAAGAAACAACAATAAAAAACTTACAATTGAATTTACCAGATATAACACTATGAAAAATAAAACATATTGAAGTTATCAGAAAAATTGAGAAATAAGGTTATTTCTAAGAAATGTAATTAAGTGCCCATAAAATCCATAAACTCACATATCAGCCAATCTTATTTAATTTATCTGTGGGCCACTTCATTCCTGGAAAATGCTTCGAGTCTTGAACAAAATCTGTTGTTCTCGTACGAAGGGATTTTTATTGTATTTATTGCCGCCCAAGACAAGTGAAAAACATGTGAGGGGCGGGGGTGATGGAGGTGGGAAAAGTGGGCGTGAAGCTGTTGGAAAATCTTACAAGCCGCCGAGTGACAAGACAAGGGAAAACATGGCTAGTGTGTTTGTTTTATAAACGAACTTTTTTTTATTGCCATCAAAAATGGTTGGGACAACCACTAGATTGGCAAAGATAGTATATATTTATTTATATATTTTATTTTGAATTTTTAAATAAGTATTTTATTGATATTATTTAATTCCTAACTTATGTAATACTTTTTTTTCGGTTGGCTGACTGAAGAAAAAGCTACCATGGCTCCTCATTTCCTGTCTCGTATTTGTTTGTTTGCCTTCCCCCTGCGGAAGTGTGTTTTTTTTCCAGCTCCTTCGAACTCTTTGATTTGATTAGTGCCAAACCCCCCGCAATCCTTCGTCTGATTGCTCTATGAATGAATCCCAATGAATGGCCACAAAGAAGAGAAATCATTCCCCCCTTTTTTTTATGATTTTTTCCCTCAATTTTTCAGCTTTGAAATTGGTCTGGCTTCGTCAGCGTTTTCCGTATATATATATATATATACATGTTATATATATATATATATATGTGTTCGGATTCTGATTCTGATTCTGGAATTAGCTTGTTTCCTGAGCTGTCACACATGTGCCACGAATTTTCAGTTCCCAAATTGAGTTACGAAAGTGGAATGATGTTAATGAAGCGCCGGCTGCTCCTCGGTATGTGCAAAAAGTTTGATTTCTCTTTTACTTATCCCAAAAAAAATCTCTACGTTCTCTCTCGTATTTGCTACAATTCAGCAAGCTTTGGAAATGTGCAACTGACAGTCTTACTGATTTCGAACACTTTTCTAGGTGATTGAATTTAAAACAAATCAAATAGATATAATATTAAACTGCATAAATGGGTAATGTTACGATTTTTTATAGATTTATTTTCTATTTAATTAATGTTTGATAAGACTTAATTATTGTTGTGTTCTTCAAAGCGAATGCTAACAGTATGCTTTATTTGCTCAAATCACAGTCTTTAGCAACTTTCCCAGGCATTTTTCACTTCTTCCACTCATTAGACGCCCATTAGTCAGCTTAATACTCACGATGATCTATGCCAATCTATTCCGAAAATCTTTTTTCGGAGGCCTTTTTCTGTTCAATCTACCGCACAGTTGCGACTCATTAAGAAATCATTTTTCACAAGGAGCCAAACAAATAAACGGCCAGCAACAACAAATAAATAGAGACAATTTGAATGGGGAAACCAAAAAACGAAAAAAAAAAAAAAAACATTTGTCTAAGAATAGAAACTTCGGGGCACAGGCACTTGTTGAGAATAAAACGAAGGAGAGGCAAGATAGCGGGCAATGCCATGACCTCTCATACATTTTCCGGAAAATCTTCCCCCTATTTCAGCATATCTTAAATTCCAGAAAATAATTTAAATAATGCCGCAGATCTTAGGGGAATTTCAATTTATTTACCTTGATTTCTTTTCGGCTGCCTCTACGATTGATGATCCATTTATGTCGCCGGTCTGTTGGCTGTTGGGTTAAACATTATAATATATTTAATTATTTTATTGAAACGCGAACTAAACGGCGAATTTAAAAACGAATTTAATTATTCAGTATTATGGGTTATTGGTTCTGCGCGATGGAGCCACCACACACTATTTGCACTTTGATCTTTTTTGTTCACTTAATTCTCGCTTTTTTCCGTGTTTATTTGTTACTTTTGTTCATTGCTTTAACTGCCCTTTGTTTTTGTGTAATTATTAAACGCTTGTTTTGTTTTACTTTGTTAATAACTTAAATGCAATTTGTTCTAATTAATTTATATGATATGTTGAATTAATTGCATTTTACTTTCGTAATATATTTGGACTCTATTTCAGTCTATTTGAGCTTTGTTTACTATTATGTATTTAATTATCAATTAGTTTATTAAGAATAAAGTTATTTAAATTTGAATTGAAAATATTTCAAATATAGAAGAGTTTCGTAATAATTCGAAAGTTTTTTTTAGTTCCTCTAAACTTTTGTCTTAAAAAAGGTCTTCGTGCTGAAATAAAAAAAATGTGGAAAGTAGTTAATAAGTAATTCAGAGAGAAGATTTTTCTTAATATTTAAAAATAAGCTTACATTAGTTAGTTCAATAAATTAAATATATAAGCATTTTATATTATTTTTTGACTTAAGAAAAACGTGAAGCCTATTAATTTCCTTAATTTGTGTTTATCTTCCATTGATTTTACTTAATAATTTCTATTTATTTTTTGAAATAGTCATTTGTTTTTCATCAAGTTGATAGGTGTTATAATGGGAACTTGATGTCATATTATTTTCTCATTTTTTTGTATTGACCCAAAGACAAAGAGGGAGATGGCAGAAAGCAAAAGAAAGAAAGCGCGCTAACGTTGCCGTTTTCCATTGAATTATGCTGCAATAAATTTTACCTCATAAGCCAATAATGACGAAAACTTTTGTGTTGCACATTTCGTGCCATGAGTCTGGCATACTCCTGCCTGCCTGCCTGCCACTCCCCCTTACCGCCTTACCGCCCACTATCCCCCTTTCATTCCCACTCATTTGCTCTTCCTTTGTGCCGCCTGCCTGCATAACAATGTCCTACATTTCCAACACGTACCATCGACAACAATAACAACAACAACTTTGGATGCTATTTAACAAGCGGGCAAAGGGGCGTGGCACCCTACCACCGCCCACCGCCCCATTTTTCCCGTCCATCCGGCGTGCGAGCGAGATAGACAAATGCGAAAATTGCATACGAAACGTAACGAAAATGCAAAGCCCAAAGTTATTGAGACAGAAGAGTGGCGGAGAAGTGGAAAATCGGGCTTGTCAGACTTGTAGGTACACACATCTGTATAAACACATAAATATATACATATATGTAGATATGTAGAAGCTATATGCATATGGCCATATCAGTGTGCCAGTGCATATACCTATATGCATATGCGGGCCGTGATTAAAGCCAACTTAAAGCGAAAACTGCAAAAAGGCAAGCGAAGAGTTGGTAAAAGAAAAGAAAGAAATAGTTGCAGATTGAGACAGTTCACTGGGCGAAAAAATAACCTCAAGTGAGAAGCAAAAATTCTGATGGTCCTACTTAGATAATCTTTCTTTAGTTATAAAGAATCAGTGGCATTTCAGTTTGTAAGTTACCAAAAACTAAAACAAACATCTATACATTGAACACAATGACCTGTACAAAATCGACAAATGACCTTTTAAACTTACTTAAGTTAAGTTTAGGGAATTATGGTCACATGTAACTAAGCTATGTTGCGAGCTGGTCATACTATAAAATATAAGCCCTGTTCTCATTAAAAAAATCATTAATAAGGCGTGCCCTTTGTTTATTCGAATAGTTTCAAAGTAATAGTCTCCTCCGCTTAGTTTTACTTTTTAATGCCTATTTAAATAAACATTTTAAATGCATGATTAAATTATTTCTCTTGAACTTTTCTTTTCCTTCGCAAAGTTTTTCCAGCTTTTTCACGTGCTGCGGCTTGCTATGCGAGGCGACTGCATAATGTATGCACACATCGCGCCTTCCACTGCCATTTTACCTAATCCCCGCCTTTTGATATACGGTGTAGTACAGTTAAGTAGTTACTACATACGATGGGGCCAGCACAAACATTTCCGGGCTGCTTTCGTTTTCAAGACAAAGCCAAAAGTCGAACTTCTTGTTGGCCAAAAGGGGTTGAGGCTTCATCGCCATCGTCATCATAGCCAGCTTTTGAATCTCGGTCACGGGGACGGAGTTCAGGGGGTGGCTGTGACGAAGGAGAAGAAGAACTCTGGGCGACATAAATTGGCGACGGTTCTGTGTGTATGAAAAGGCATGCCATTAAATAAATATTGTGTAATGTGCCGTCTGTCCATGTCTCATGTCTCTTGTCTCTTGTCTCACTGTACGCCAAAACACCCCTCCTTCACTCACTCGCTCGCTGGATCCCAAACTATGTAATTAAATTTGGTGTTTTTCCTTGTATGATTTAGTTAGTTTTACCAATTTGCATTTGGGCACGGACAAGAGAAGCAACCCCATTCGCGCGACCCTTTCACGCGGTTTTTGGCCGGGCGAAATTTTTGGGGCTTTCCGTTTGGACTTTATGGATGCCACTCGCAGAAGTTAATGGAGATGAAATTCATTTTGGGAGTTTCGGTAGTCGAACTTCTTAAAGTGGAAATTGTAACTTGAAGAATATGCCAGTTTTTTAACTCAAAATATGTATGTTATTTCATAAATTATTCAGCATTTTAATAAAACTCAATATTTTGCTTAGAAAAAGAAGGCAATAGCTTATTTTTTTTGTAAAAAAACAACAAAATCGGTGAAAGTTTGAAAAGCTTAAATTTGTAAGATTTGTATTTTTATAATGTTCGTAAATTTGTACCTTCACTGCGACAAGTGTCGACTACAAAATAAATAAGATATTGCCATCAGGTAACAAATGTATAAAATAAAAAAGTAATATAAAAGATGTATAGCTTTTAAGCTATACAAGCCAAAATCACTTTCTTATAGCAACAATATACTGGTATACCTTGGTATTTCTATAATCATTAGCTATCCTCTCGCTTAGCATAAAAGTACATTGTGTATCCTATTTATAGCCAGACAATTTCTCATCTTCTTTCAAGCACTTTAACTAAGTTAGTGCATCGTTATGTACTCTTCTCTTTAGCCATCCATTTTTTCACGCTATTCATCGTCATCACGAGGCACGCTTATTCACACTTATCGAAGCATACTTATGGGCGCAGGCGAAGCTTAAGTGCAACATTGCTGTTGTTGCCCTGCAGCACAGCAAAAAATGGTAAACTTTTAATCTAAGCTTTAAAAATAAATATTTGTATTGACTTGATTTCGGCAAATGATTGGTATGGCCCAGATTATTATAGTTTTTAAAATTGCAAAAGCTTTGTTTGAAAAAATCTTTAAATAAGTTGATATTTGAAAATTACTTGGTAAAATTAGATAATTTGGAAGGCAGAATATAAATACTTGTCATCTACAAGAAAAGATAACCATTAACCATACTTATACAAATCTCATGATTAACACATTTACTAGTAGTCCGTAGAATATATATATATATATTAAAGGCAGATCATTTTTTCGAGTGTACCCCAGCCGGTGTTGTTGTTTGGCGAGTGTAAAAATTGTGTGTGTTTTTGTTGTTTTTTGCGCGCTGCCTCATTGCATTTTCGTTTTTGGGGGCATTCGCTTGATTATGTATATTTACCCTAACACACTGAGCGACGATGCATCGCGATGGGCGCGGGTAGTTGGCCTGTAATTGCTATTTACACTGGCACAAACACACAGATACTCACTAATACACACAAATACAAACGAAGATCCTGACACACACACAGAGACACAATTATGTTTGTGTGTCTGATTTGATGGCGATAGCTGGCCAGGCCAGAAACCAAATCAAAGCCAACAGCAAACAAATAAATACAAACACAAAGGAAGACACACACACAGGGAAACTCAGCCATATAGAAACAACTGGCTATGTGCATGTATGCAAAATTTTGCAATGGTTTAATGCGCGACCTAAAGACCATTTAAACTAGGACAAATGAGGCCAGGCGCAGGACCCAAAACCCAAAACCCAGAACCCAAAACCAACAATCCAAAGCCCAAATCCGTAGCTGAAACTCAGACCAACAATGGAAGGATATGTCGAGACGACAATAAAGGAAGTCACTTTTGTTTTCAGTCCGCATTATTTGCCATTATACAGTGTGCTCCTATATGGATTTTTTAGAAGGCTTAAAAATAAGAGAAACAAGATAGCGACAAATATGCGACACGTTCGATACACGTCCCTTTTTCCCTTATTATCTTGCCATCTCATTTTTTCGTTCTGCAATTTTGTTTCCATTTTCCTGCTCGTAAATTGGGTCAGTCAAGAAGTGACAATAACTAAAATGAAATCTATCACAAGCAGTAGACTTTTGGCTACCAAAAAATAAGAGTTTTCCCAAAAAATACAATTAGTGAACTGGGAAGAACAATCCTTAGAGAAGCGATATAATTAAGTAATATTACTTTATACAAAACCAATTATACTAAGCTTTCAATACTACACATAACTTCGAAGAAAAGAAAAAATGCCACAAAAAATTTTAAACTCATGTTTTTAAAAACTTATACGTACCTAAAAGAAAATCCCTGACTTAAAAAAAAAATAAACATAAATAAATATTAAGCAAATATACCGCGGATTACCCTGTACCGGAATATTGTGATTACGATTCCGACAATTTTTCTTCTGCTCGCCTGACCAATTGATGATGCTGGCACTGAGTAAATTTATTTAATTTTAATTTATTTATTATATTATGCATCCATTTAGTTGCTCGGTTTTTTTTTTTTATATATATTTTATTTTATTTTTACTGCTGCCTTTGTTCTTCATTTCGTGTGTGACTGGCGTTTTTTTGCCTTTTATGGCAATTTTCAGTTTATGGACATGATTTCCTCTGCACTGCTGTTTCGGCTTATGGATATAAATAAAAAGATGCAAAAACAAAATTGAAATGAAATTTCATATGTCATAATATTGCACAATTATTCCAATTGTTTTTTTCCTTTCAACTTTGCTCAGCTTGTTTTTTTTCCATATAAAACTTGTTTTTTGCTATTTCTGCATATTAAATACGAAAGCGCCAACATTTGCATTAATTTTTTGTGGCCATTTTGATGTGACTGTTTTTTTTCTCTATTTTGATGATTTAATATGGCAAAGTGTGCGGAACCAATTTCGAAACATATATACGTGGAAATGAAATACAAAGAGGGAAAAAGCCCCTGATACAATAATTATTTCTGATGGAGGAAGCCAAGTGGCCATTTCTTTGCGAAATTGTGAATAATTTTACGATTGAGCATAAATGCATGTGACAGCATTGTTTTTAATATAAACGAATTGAATAAATAAAATGTGAAATCATGTTTTCAAATATAACAAAAATATGTTTAAGGTTGAATTGACAATAACTTGGCTTTACGAGGGAATTTGTGCTGTGTTAAAATAACGAATTAAATAATAATGAAAAGTCATTGAATATTCTTTTATTTTTTAGTCAGAAGAAGATGAAATATTCAAACATACTTATGCTGTAGCCTTACTTTTAAAACGAATATGTTAAGAAGCTCATGGGTATTTTTTTGAAAACTTCATTTTTCACTAAAAATCTTACTAAGAGTTCTGTTAAAATGTTTTTTTTTTTGTTTATTTTTATATGTTTGGGGATAAAGTTAATAAAAATGTTTATATTTTTTTTGATATTTATTTAGCTTAAATTTTTTTTTATAATTCCGAGAAGTATTTTTGCTTAATACCTTATTTGATGTCTTAAAAAAATCAAAACGAAAATTAGCTTTGATCAGCATAATAAATCTTTTAAGAATTTTCCTAACTTAATTCTTGAGAGGCATTTTAAAATTCCTCCACCAAAGATAAAAGAATTTGTCTTATTTGCAGTAAAAGTCTGAAAACTCGTATATCAAAGACCCAAAGCCCTCAAAAGTTAGCGTAAGAGCGATCTGGACTTTAGGAGAAACCAGAGGGAGATGGCAAAGCATTAAAATTATTAATAGACCGTTAGGAAAAGACCGTCGAGATCGCGAGATGTTTTTCCCGCTGCGGTTCGTTGGGCTCCCAATGAGCGATGGCCTGGCAAAGATGCCGAAAGACATGAACAAATCATCAAATCAACTCGGCATTTATTTAAGAAAATATTGTAACTTTTCCCCATTTCGCTTAGATGTTTTCTTGATTTTGTTTGTTTTTGTCTAGCGGCGGCAGCTGACTGCAGTGATTGTTTAGAAACTTTCATGACTTATAAAAAAAAGAAGACATAAGGGAGATAGTTTTTAAAGCAGCATTTTAGTAAATTTTTTTTAAGTTATTTCGATTCAAGAATATTTTTGGTCATAACAAAAAATAAACCAATATTGCCTCTAATAATATAATATTATATTCTATGGGAACATGTAAATATATAACTATAGTCGATTAGATTATACTAAGATATGTATAAATTTAAAAATCGTTAAGTAATAAGATCGCAAAATTGTTAAGCTTTTAAATTGTATAATAATATGATAATGTTGTTAAACAAACAAAAAAAATTGCCCCATAAAATCGTTTGGTTTATAATATCGGGCAGTAAACAAACCGGTGAAACCAAAATCAAAGAAAAAACTTTTATGATGAGCAATTGCTTTTTTTAAGTATTATTTGCATATTTAATTATTCATTTCCTATTATTAAACAATAGATAAACAAATGGGGCGATGGATTTCCATTTTGCCATAGCTAAAGAAATACTTTAGCCATGAATACTATAGCCAAGACAGAAAAAATTACCGCAACATTAATATTTATTATCTGAAATATTCTTTGATTTTGCCCGGTGAAATATTTCAATCCATTCAGCGCGTAGATATAAAAGCGGAAGTGTTTGGCCAAAAAATGGATCACAAATCAGCGGACTTAGCTCATAAAAAATCACAAGAAAAATACACAAACAAATTTCGGGTAAACACTGGGCGTGTTTCTTCTAATTTATTTATTTTTTTATATGGAATATATGGAATATATGAACATAGATAAAATCACACACCTTGAGCCACTCACTCAGCCTCAAAGGCAGCCACTTTGGCTGCCAAACATTTTGTCCGGTTTTCCAGCGATTTTCTCTGCGTATGCTGTGTTGATTTTTCCTTCGATTTTCACTGGTGTTCGAGGGATTTTACACTTGTCCAAAGTACTTTACCTTGTGGCCGCTGTATATCTGGTTTTTCTATGCACACGCACTGCATATTGCCACTTAAGTAGACTTGCTATTCGCTTTGCTTTGCGGTTGGACTTTCATTTATTATTTGCGGCAAGCTCACAACACCGCACGTTGTTGTTCTCGCTGCTGTTTTGGGTTGTTGTTTATACATATTATATGTTTCATATATTTTGTTTATTTTTTTTTTGTATTTGTTGTATATAGAAAGAGAGCACGTTAAAAAAATTTGCAAAAAAAATAGCACGCTTGCACGCGTTTTGTTAATTCCAAATAAATTAAGAAGGTGCAACACAAACAATATTAAAATTGGGAGCCCCGCCAAACGCACGTGTGTGTGTGCGTGCGTGTCCGCTTGGGAGTGTGTTTGTGTGTGCGAGTGTGCGTGTGTGCGTGCCAAGCACTAAGTGGGAATACTGCTCCAGCTTCCGTTTCCGCTTTGCACTGCACTTCCGTTCAGTTCCGTTCGTTCCGTTCCGTTCGGCGCTTCGATCTCGACACGACTCCACTTTTCTCCTCGACTTTTCTTCTTCTGTCTCAGTACTGCCCAGCCTGCAGTCGGCGTCACTGCTGCCGTCTACGTTAACTGCGGCAGCGACGCCGACTGCGGCGCCGGCAGCGGGAGAGTCATCGTGGCCGCTACGGAGTGGAGTTGCAAGTTTTTGGAGAGTTTCTCTCCAAACTGCAATGGCTTAAAACTTTGCTTAAAACTAATGGGAATTTTTAAAATTTTTATTTATTTGCGCCCAACATTTTTTCCGGCTTAAAGTTCTGGATATCGTCTGAAATGCTTTAAATATGGTATTGAGTTTTAAAAACATTTTATTTAGAAAATTTTCGAATAACTTCTGTAAAATTCGGAATTGAAAATTTTTGTTAAGCCGATCACTTTTTTTGCAAACGCTTTTCTAAAACACTTAGTAATGATTTAGAACTCTAATTAAACATTTAATTGAGCATTGAATATTTATATAAAAAATAAAACACAAAGTGGTTTATGCATTAATTTTATTTTAGCCTCTTAACTTTTTCTGAAGTTAAGTGTAAAGTGAAGAAATATTTTTTAAAAATTCTTTGAATCCTTTTTTTTTACGAATTAATAAATTTACCATTTTGCAAATTATTATTATTATAAAATAGATTGAAGGAGACTTTACATATTGTTCCTTAGCTACACACTATTTAAGCTTTACTTGTATTTAAAGTTCACGGTAAAAACTTAAAAACTATGCAAAACGATTAAAATCCGAAGAAATTTGCTAAAAAAAAACAAAAAAAAATATAATAAACAAGTTAGACAAGCTTTTTTGGAAAGATTTTCCTACAGAAACTGATCCTAAAAAAGCGCACACTTGTAAACAATTTTGATTAGCTTACAACCTTAAAACAAAAAAACATCTCACATATATCCCAAAGAAAAACAATTTTTTTAATTAAAAAAAAATGTTCGAATGACCTAAAATTATTTTAGCTAATTTTTGATTTAGCATATTGAGGAATCACTAAAATTGCCTGCTAAAATCCCCTGCGGAACCCGAAAATAATCTCACAAACTAGTTAATCCCGAATGTAGTTTTTAGAATCCTTTACACACACAAAAACACACACAAACACACGCGGTGCAATAACGGTGTTTCGGCAGCCAAAAAAAAAGCCGCAAGAAGAGAGTTGTGGAGAATTTAGATGGTAGTGGGAAAGTGTGGCAGGTGGAGAATGTGAGAATCTGAGAAGACAAAACCAAAACGCAGACCCGTGAACGTGTGCGAACACGCGGAAAAACAAATGCAAACTGTTTTTGCTGCAGGGAAATTCGGAAAAACGAAATTCAGCTGAATAGCCGACGGCGCCGTCGACGTCGGCAGCGTAGCCGAAGTTCCACCCGAGGTTTTTCCGAAGTCTTCGGCAGACAGACAATTGCGGTAAGAGCACGTGAGTGCGAGCGAGAGAGCAGGATGTTCGGCTGCGACCCGAACGAACACTATGAAACTTCGTGTCCCTCTGCCGACGTCGCTGCCGCGCTCTCTCCTGCCAGATAGAGCAGAGCTTTTCCGAAGAGAAGGCGGGAGAGAGAAAGTCGTGCTCCTGCTGCAGCTGCTTGTCTTGTTGTTGTCCGTTTGCTGCATTGCCATCAGTAATTGACAAATTGCCTACATTGAAGCGCTAATTTTTTTTACCAGTAAGAGTAAGACAACGAGCGAGAGGAAGCCGGGGATTAGGAAAAAAGACAAAAAATAAAACAACTTTATGTAAAAACAAGAAGGAAAGCAAACTTCGGCAAGCCGAAGTTCATATACCCTTGCAGCTATTGCATTAATTAAATACTTTTGAAAACATTTAAATTATGATTTACTTGAGTATGTGCTAAAAAAAAACATTGAAACTATGATTATTTGCAGCTCAATTATTAGATAGTTATTTTATATATTTTTATTATTTCTATGGGAGCTATATGCTATAGACGTCCGATTTTGATAAAATTTATACCATAATTCTGAAATAATTAAACATTGCTATATGTCGAAGAACTAAACAAAAAATTAAAAAACAGAAAAGTTATAATTTTTTTCATTTATTTTTCCGATTGTTCCTATGGGAGCTATATGCTATAGTCGTCCGATTTTGATGAAATTGAAACCGTAATTCTGAAATATTAAACCATTACTATATCTCGAAGAACTAAACAAAAAATTAAAAAACAGCAAAGTTATAATTTTTTTTCATTTATTTTTCCGATTGTTCCTATGGGAGCTATATGCTATAGTCGTCCGATTTTGATGAAATTTAAACCGTAAATCGGAAATATTTTACCATTACTATATGTCGAAGAACTAAACAAAAAATTAAAAAACAGCAAAGTTATAATTTTTTTTCATTTATTTTTCCGATTGTTCCTATGGGAGCTATATGCTATAGTCGTCCGATCCGGCTCGTTCCGACTTATATACTACCTGCAATAGAAAGACAACTTTTGGGAAAGTTTCATGCAGATAGCTTTAAAACTGAGAGACTAGTTTGCATATAAACGGACGGACAGACGGACAGACGGACAGACGGACAGGACAGACGGACAGACGGACATGGCTAGATCGACTCTCCTAGTGATGCTGATCAAGAATATATATACTTTATAGGGTCGGAAACGTCTCCTTCACTGCGTTGCAAACTTCTGACTGAAATTATAATACCCTCTGCAAGGGTATAAAAACTTGAATAATGCATTTCAAAAATTTGAACTGGGCTCCAGTTAAATTTAATAAAATCAATCAGCTTATTGTTTGGGAAAAACATTTTTTACCAGAAACAATAAAGCAGAAGGGTGCCCCCTTCAGTAGAAAAAAAAAACGTTTATAACAAAATATTAGAAATGTGAGGCATTTGAAATTATGTATTTAGATTAATTATTACTTAATAAAAGCTAGCCAAAAAGGAATCTTGGCGAAACATTTTGGTGTACAAAAACCTAGAGCCGACAAAGGCAATATATAAGATAATGTGTGATTTTTAAACCCTTATAATTATATATATATTTATCAGAGAAACTGCAGAAATGCTGGTCGAAATACAAAAAAATTTTCCATTCATTTAGGTTTCCAAAATATACATTAAAATAAGGTTTATTATGTATATCTAAACATTTTTTTGGTGGGGGACGGTACGAAAGCTAAATCACATCGTTTTTATGAAAGCCTGTATGTTTAGTACAATTTGCTCTATATTTCTTAAATCGTATGAAACTTTAATCAGCATTGTTTTACTTTTTGCAAGATGTTAAAATATACTCTTTTAATAATAAAATATAACATACATTATAATTTGAAATCTAATATTTGAATAAAAATGTATGTATTAGTATATCTTATTTAAAAAAACACTTTAAAACCATTTATTTCCTTTGTTATAAAAAAAAAGGTTATTAAAAAGAAATTTTACTTTTTTAAAGTTTTACTGTAAAAAAGATTAAAAGGAATAAACGTTTAAATTTTATAACCTTTTTATACATTTTTTGATTAATTTTCTAGGATGTTTTTGCTGGAAAAACACACTTAATGTCCTGGGCTCCTGAGAATATGCACCAGAAGCTGGAAAAGCTGCTGTCCAAAATTTCGGCTTTTAACATGTTGGCCTAGTTAACATTTACCGCCTAACAGAGATCGCTCGCCGATGCAGCGCTGTTAACGCCGGCAGCGCAGTCGGCGTCGATGTTGACGCTGGCCGAAAAAAACACGTTTTTGTGTCTGTGCAGAAGGCATTCACACCAAAAAGTTTTCGCCGCTTTTCCGTCGCTTTTCGTGCTGCACGTGCTTTTCACGTTTTCCGAGCCGAGCATCCCCGCTCTCCTCTTTCCCATCTTTCCCTCCCTGCTCCTCTCTCGCTCACTCTTTCGCTCTTTGTGAGGTTTTTGGCCTAGCCGGTTTTTGCCTTTTTTTGCGGTTAACAAAAATATTGCATATTTATGTGGGTTAATTCAAGGAAAATCTGGCTTTCAATTGAACTAAAAATTGAAAATATTTTTAAATTTCTCTCCGACTATTTGGCTTTTTAGTATATTTATATATTAAAAAAAAACCTGGCATAACATACAATTTGCTTACCACAAAATCATACGTAATATTGTAACCTAAAACAATTCCCTTTTTCCAAGCTATTAATTTTAAGTCATGTTTCACAACAATATATGTATCTAAATAATATTAAATCCGAGTTCATATTATTAAAACTTTATTTAAAAAATTACTTTAATATTCATTGTACCAAAAAATAATCTATTAACTCAAACAAAAAAACAATAAACGCCAAAATACTTTTCTCCTTTGCTACGCTTTAATGCTTTTTATATGTTTACAAACCAGCAGCACCGGAAAAAAATTGAAAAAAAATGCGTAAAATTCCTATAACAAATTTGAAATTGGTTAAGAAATGCACAACAAAATTAAAGAGAGTTTTTCTCACACACACACACACAAATGCACACTCACAAAAAACACACAAGGTTTTGCATTTGTTTTTGTTGTTTCTGCTTTCTTTAGGTGATGCAATCGAATGCCGCATTCCACACACACACACACACACACACACATGCCACCTCTCTCACACACAAACAAACACATAAAGACTCTAAAATATTTTTGTTGTTTACTGTTACGCGAAGTTTTCCACTTTTCTTTTTTGTGTTGATTTTAGCACGAATTTTCGAGGTGAAAAGCGGCGCGTGTTAATGCACCACTTCCTGTTGGGCTACTGTACCGTTATTATTTTGTGTGGCATGCCGGCAAAAGAACGGCACCTCTTGCTCCCTCTCTCATTCGCTCTCTGGTTGCGGTTTTCCGACATTCCCGCTCTCGATTCGCTCAGCAGCGCCGCATTTTCACCGACTTGCAATGTGGGGGAAAACTGCAATGTGCAAAACTCCGGGCATGCGATTTGAAAATTGTGTCGTCAGCATGACACAATTTTCCAGAAAATGCGCCTGGAACGGAGCGGAGGGAAAAAGCCGAAAAGCAGAAAAGCAGAAACAAAAACGGGAGCAATGATATGGGGTTTCCTCGGGGAAATCGGGGGCAATCGGGGTTGAGCTTTGCAGCGGCGCATTACGAGTTTCTCGACTTCGGGAATCGGGATTCCTGAATCGGGATTCGGATTTCGGTTTTCATCTGGCAAAAGGGGAGGGAGTGGGGGGGAAGCTCTGCTTTTGTTGATGTAGGTCTGGATTTTCAGGACACGTGTCCCCGGTGTTCCTGCGTTGGGTGGCTCTGCGGTGGGTGGTTTCTATAGATTGACCGATTTTCGTTTTATCCATAATTTGTCATAATTATTTTTCCACATTTTTCTAGAGCCCAATTCAATTTTTCTTTTTTTTTTTTTTTGGGCAATTTAAATATTTAAATAAGGGTCCCCCTTAATATAGATGCGTGTGTGTGTTTGTGTGTGTGACGCTGACTCTCTGTGTGTGTGTGTGCGTGAGTGTTTGTGAGTGCGCTCGTGTGTGTCGGTGTGTGTGCGTGTGAGTTCAATAGCATTTTGGACTGGCAAATAAAAAATAAATAAAACCAGAAGCTTGCAGCTGCAGCAGTGAGAGAGAAATTGCCACGGTGAAAATGAGAGAAAAACAACAAGAGCGAGACAGACAGCTTAACAGGCTGTTAACATTTAGTAAGATGTAAGTAAAAGCTTTTAACAGACAAAATAATGAGCGAGAGTCAATTTAATAGCCCTGCAAAGTGATCCTTTTCTCTCAAACGATCTGAAAAGCTCATCAACAAATATATATTAATGGGTATTTACTTAACATTATTTAATAAAATCTAATATTATTAAAGTCACTTAATTAAATTATAAACTCCTTTCATTTCATTTAAATATAACCTTTTAAATATTACTTAAAATTTTCAAGCGATAATGCTTCCGCCATAAATAATTTCATTGGTTCGCTTAAGCCGCCCAAAGTGGTAATGTTAAATTTATAATAAAACCACTTGGCCAAGGCAACTTTGTTGTGATCTACGGTTGAGGGTCTGCAATACCGATAAGATAGTGAGTCGGAAACGATTTTGGCTTAGCCCTGCAGATCGTCAGCCGAGTTATCGAATGTGTTGGCAACTGATAAGCATGAGTAAGCGAAATAAAATTAGTAATTGTTCGCCCCAGACAATAAAGTATACAATTGGTAAACATGAACGGCAGAGGGTAGATTGGGAAATGGTTAATTACTGGTATTAGTAACTGATTATGCCTGACTATTTTGATCATTTTCTGTCTATTAAATATTTATGTTGTAGCACATTTATAGGCCATTATTATGTGTATTTCAATGAAAATATCTACAAAAAAAATTAAACAAAGTAGTTACTAGTAAAATTTGGAGATGGCTATCTACAGATATTAAGAACTGGCAATGCCTGACTTTGATGATAATTTTTAAGTAATTAAAACATAATTAAAGTAGAAAATTTTTAACCAGGAACATGTCCATTTGACAATCTAAAGTTGCCTCCCTAAAATTTGCGAATCAATTAAATTAACAATTTTATTGGCTAGTCGAAAATAGATATAAAATGTTACAAAATTGTTCCATTATTGGACTGGATCATTTTAAAAATATGTTTTAAATAGCCATTCTCTTTTTAGTTGACACCTTTGCAGGGGATTGAATGACGGCAGGGAAAAACACCGGCATACTCCTTCACAGAGATCTCCAAGTAGAGCGGTTCCGTATGATCGTTGGTGAGGACTCGTAAGTCCTGATCGCATAGTCGCATATACTGCCTGCTCGATGGCATAAATTCCAGGCAATCGTGTGACTTGCGGAGTTCCCTCACCTTCATGATCGAACTCCTGGTGATGTCCAGTCGCCGGTTGATTATGGTCATCACCACATGAACGGGTTGCGCCAGATCCATGCTGGCCATCCACAGGGCGACGGTATCCTTGTCATCTTCATCCAGTCCCTCGAATCGCACCTTTTTGCCCTTCCAGCTGCTCAAACGATTTCTGCAGATCATCACGAAGAGCGGCAGATGTCCGGAGTAGCGGACAAAGGCTTCTGGCAAATGGATATTCTGGGTGGGCATAAATCTCTGCACAGGCAGAGTGCAAGGCTCACGCCGAATGCCACCGTAGACAAGCACCGACATACAGGTGTTCTTGCCCAGCTGAAATGCTTGTGGTCTGAAGATAATCAGCACTCGATCGCTCTCGAAAACCTCACGCAGTTCGACACCGGGTTCGTTCAAATGCTGGCTCACAAAGTGACTCAAGAGAGTGGCATTCATCACGGCCGGACAGTGGTGGTGATTCAAAGGACATCCGTACTTCACCGAATTCGTCAGCACCGGCTTGAAGATCCCCCTCTGATCCCTAAAGTGCCGGAAATATTCCTGATCCGAGGTGAATTGCAGCAAACGCAATTGAACCATTCTCAACTCGATGTCCTGCACTCTTTCCGCGTGGCTGAGTCTATCGAACTCGGTCACAAAGTACTGGGTCCGCTCGCCGGTCTCCTCAGATTCCTTGAAAAGAGGCAGACTAGCACAGCCAACATCCAATCGATCTATGGGCTGAAACTTTAGCTTATCGCCCTGACTGTAAAGTCCACCCATTCGATGCTTTTCGGCCTTTTGGCCATTGCCAAAGCCAGTTTTTTTCCAGACTTCCGCAAATGTATCGGTGGAATGTAATGGAACTAGACCATCTGAACTACGCGACTTCTTCAGGCACAATTTTTTAGGCTCACCTTTGGGCAGGGTCTTCGAGTGTTCATCGAATTCCTCTAGAGAAGAACTCTTAGAACTTTTGTTGAAGTCCTCACTGCCACTGCTATGACATTCTTTCAAACGTCTGGGTGATAATATTGTCTGCAACGTTTTTAATTTTGTTTTGGAATCGTTTAATTTGGGAGCTTCATTAGTTCTGCTATCATTTTGGGGATTCGATCGGTAAAGCTTACTTTCTCGCCTGCCAGGAATCCAACGTGGAGTTAAAGACACTTTTGATAGATTTCTTTTGTTAATTGTGACTTGCTTCTTAGAACCTTCGTTTTGCTCAAGGCATCTGCGAGTTTTCATAGAACCGCAGGGCTCCATTTCACAAGCTCTTCTGCAGTCAACGTATTTTCCATTTTCCGGATTTGTACATTTCTTTTTAGCATTTTGATTGGAATGTCTTACTTTTTCCAACATTTTGCTTGGACTTTGAGCAGGAAATTTAACACACCTTCGTGTTGGTATAGAATTTCGAATTTGAGATTGTTCAGGTACTGTTTTAGAGTCTTGGGTTGTCGTTTGAACAATTGGATTTTGGCTTTGATTTTTTTCTGGTACATGAAAGGAGCCAAGAACAGATTTAAAATATGATAAATTTTGGGAGAAATTTTTCTTGGGGAATCTGTTTGCCAAACTTTGACTCTGGTTTGTATGCGAATACTGATCTAGCTCAATTTCTGAACAATTTATCGAGGGGTTTTGATCATCAAGTAAATATTCTGGGTCACTTCTTTTATGTTCAAATGGTAAATTTGAAATGTGCGGTTCAAAGATAGTGCTTGGAGGATTTTTCGTTTCGGTTGAAGGAGACTCTCTAGAAAAAGCTCTATTGAATAGAACTTCTTGAGGTTCACATTCCTGAAGTTTATTCTGTGAACTTATTGATGAGTCGTCAGATCGAAAGCCGCCGAGAGTTCTAGCCTTCGATTCTTCCCTTCGCTGGCATTCCATGGAGAAAAGTTCCAAGGGAGTGAGGGGAATGTCCAACGCTCGAAATGAAGACTGCGCCAGAATAAATCGACAAAGCCAATGCAAGGTTCAGAGTTTTCCTCCGAAGACTCTGAGATTTCCTCTTTGGCCTGCGTATCTTGAAGGATCTCTCCACCCACCTCCCGTTTTTCCTCAACTTGGTCAACTGGAGGCGGAGATGGAGTCGAAGGTGGAGGGCAAAGTTGAGCCTGGATTTGGTCCGCCAACTTCAAGTAACCATGGGCCAGGTTACCCAGCATTACATTCACTAAATAAATTATCCAAAATATACAAATGTTACCCTATTAGATAGATAAAACATACTCTGCGTTGACTTCTTGGGACATTCCATTGACCCGTCGCCCTCATCCTCCATCTCGGCATTCGGATTCTTCTCCAATTGATCTTGACTTATCTGGCCATAACTCCTTCCATTCGCAATCCGCTGTGTTGTCTGAGTAGCTGCCTGTAGCTCTGAATAGCAAAACTTCTTTCCCATTGCTTTTCAAATAATTTATTGACGAAACATGAAATTTGAACGGATTTTCACATAGAGTTAGAAAACTGAATTGCTTGATATTTGAAGCGTCAACCGAAACCCATATGATTCAGAACTCTGTTTTAAGGTTTTAAGACATTTTGAATTCTCAATAATATCAAAACTGTTTAAATATGTTCTCATTAATAGTTTTGCTTATTCTTTTTATAAACAATTTTTAAAATAGTTGCAAATTTTTAAGAAAATCTATTTGATTAAAAATGTTATTTACACAAAATGAACTTATAAGCAAAATAATATATAAGCAGCTGCTTTTTTTTTGTTTGAGTTAGCATTGACTTTAATTTATGGTTAAAGTGTTATTTTTGTTTAAAACCAGATACATTTTAAAAAATCTCCTCAAAGTGTGAACTTAAAAAACGATCATTGCCAAGATCATTTCCCAAACTGATAACTTTTTGA
The DNA here is from genome assembly GCF_025200985.1 of Drosophila gunungcola. Taxonomy (NCBI): domain Eukaryota; kingdom Metazoa; phylum Arthropoda; class Insecta; order Diptera; family Drosophilidae; genus Drosophila; species Drosophila gunungcola. The sequence goes on along the minus strand of NW_026453227.1, from coordinate 49,214 downwards.
AATGACATTTTACGCGATTTCCTAAAAATGTTTTAAAACATATTTGTAAAAAACTGTCTTTGATAATATTCCCTCGTAAAATAAGAACTTTTAGAGGTGACCTTTCGATTCCATGATTTCGTATTAATCGCCACATAATTGGGCCGGTAAAATTACTAGTTATAAATCTGATGCATTAGGCAAACCTAATCTAAGTAAGCCCCCAGTTCCAAGAACGTAGCCCATATTGCTCTGGAAAGCCAGAACCGATTAGCCTGTAGCTTGATTAACATTTTCGGCTACTTCCAATGATTGGCATTTCTCAATGAATCACTCATCCGGCGTCGGTTTTCGTTCCTCAAGACCTACGAATGCGTCGACGTTGCCGAGCCGTATAACTTTTACGGCAGTTGAGGGTCTCGAGAGGGCTTTTTGACTTATCGACTTATCAACAAACAAGGGAACAGGTGTTCCAAAAAAGAGCCGATCGCGATTTTATTGTACCGGCCAGCTGAGCCAGCTGAGCCAGCTGCCCCACGATAAGCGCAATATACATGCTCAGGTGTCGGAACAGGTGCGGTTCCAACTAACATTTTTCCGTAGATAATATTGTTTAAGAAATGTTTGCAGTAAGGATTATGGTGCACCTTTTCTTTCGCACTTAAATTGAAAATATTTTGTAATATTAAAGCATAAATAATGAAGAAGCAATCAATCAATAAATTTTAAAGACGGTCTTTTCTGATTTAATAATTAAATAGTCAACTTCAATTTATCAATTATCAATTAAATGGGAAATTCCCAACTATATGTGTAATTACTATAAAACTCCATTGCAAAAATAAAATATGAAATAACAAATTTGGGATCATATTTAAATAAATATTTTCTTGCTAACTTTTTATGCTATAATAAAAACAGATTGTAAATTATCTTAAACTTATTTCATTTTAACAGCAGCCGGCTTATATCAATCGTATTTAGTGAAAAAATATAGCAACCACCAATAACAATGTTTGTACAGCTGCTTAGTGTGACTAAGAAAACACAAAACAATTTGTGTTAAACAAGCAAAAGACTCTTATCTTTTCTATGGCCCACAATAACTATAGATCTGTTCCGGAAAATAAGATAATGTCTACTAACATCTGAATAATATCTATCATCTATTTGCAGTAAACTTATAAAATATATACACATAATAGATAGACATACGATTTTCAAAGGCAAAAACTAGTTAATTTCCAGGCAAGTTCGTTTCTGACAATCCAATTATGCAAAGAACCATGCTCAAAATCCATCTATCTCCGGAATTGACCCTTAATATCTAATCGTTTGTCGATCGCCAGTCGCTAGGTGATCGCCCACGTTAATCCCCGTGAAGATAAGACCACTTGGCTGTCCATTAAGCCTGCTCCAACGCGAAATCCAAACGAATTCAGAAGCTTATCGCGGCGTGATAAAGCCCGGTGAAATAAAAACGGAGAAAGAAAACCCAAAAGAGGCGAAATCTAATCGTTGGTGGAGCACTCCAGCCGATTTCCGATATAGCCAGCCAACCATCAAATGTGTAAATGGTCAGTGGATTTTGTAAAGTTTGCTTCAGTTAGTGGCGTGCTGCCGGCGCGAATTGTTTTCACTCCCTCTGCGATTCCGAGCTATTTGTTTATATACCCATTTATTTTTTTTTTTTTGATTGGTGTGAATGATGAAAGTGCTTGCGTCGTTGATCTTGCTGTGGCTTTCGGCCGGAAGAGGAGGAGTTCGGTCGCAGGACGAGGAGCTGGGCTGCATTTGGTATGGCCAGAGTCACTTGATCGGTGCCCATTGGCAGAATCTGGCGGATACGGGACCAGCGCGACCGTTAAACAATCCAACCGCGGAGGCCTTGTTCGCCAAGAGATGTCCGCTGTTGTACAAGGAATACAAGGGTGAAAGCGGCGAGGACGAACTGAGCCTGTGCTGCGATGCGGCCCAAATCGAGACCATGGAATCGGGCTTGTCGCAGGCCGATGGCGTTTTCCTCCAGATGTCCCACCTGTACGCGAAACATGGCCCTGACCGTTTGTGCCATGACCTGTGCCAAGAATCACACACTCTTCTTGACCGGCACGAATGCCAAGAATCCGAGTGGCGTTGACTACGTGGAGTATATAGACTATAGGATATCGGATGATACGGTCTCGAAAATTTACGAGAGCTGCGATGGCATTCAGCACACGCAGACCGGTCGCCCGGCCATGGACTTGGGCTGTGGTGCCTACAATGCCAAGACCTGCAACTACCGCAGATGGTACCAGTTCATGGGCGATGTGAACGGTGACTATGTGCCGTTCCAGATCAACTACAAGTGGTCGGACGACAGGGAGGAGGGTTCCGAGGAGATCTATCTGGAGCTGAGTCCCTTGAAGTGCGGCGAGAGTTATGAGGACAGCTATGCGTGTGCCTGCATCGATTGCGAGGAGTCCTGTCCGCTGACCGATGCGCCCACCGGTCCCGATGGACTTTGGAAGATCGGAGGACTGTACGGGGTGACCTTTATCCTGGCCCTCGTAATTGGCATCGTCCTCTCGGGACTCATTTGCTGGGGGGCCAGCGGCAGCAGCTCGGCGCCCAGTGTCTGCATGCCCACCCTGTTCGGGGAGTTCTTTTACCACGGCTTCCGCATCTGGGGCACCTTCTGCGCCAAGCATCCCGTCCTCGTGCTTGCCCTCTGCTCCTGGGCCATCGCTGGTTTGGCCTACGGCATCCGGTTCATGACCATCACCACCGATCCTGTCGAGCTGTGGGCCGGCGCCGATAGCCAGACGAGGATCGAGAAGGACTACTTCGATCAGCACTTTGGGCCCTTCTATCGCAACAATCAGATTTTCATCAAGGCCATCAATCAGACCTATGTAAGTGGTAGCAATATCGGAAGCAAATATCAAACTTTTAACAAAAAATGGACATTGTGAATGCAAAATTTTGAAAGAGATTTTTTGAAAATTAGTGCAAAAACATTTTTTGGCTTAAGTGGGTTTTAAGCTATCGGCTTCAAAAATGCAATTTTGGGGTGATTTTCTGTCAGCAATCAAAACTTTGGAAAGACTGGATGGTCCATAAACTTAACGAAGTAACACATTCAAAATTTTGGAATTTAAAACATATATAATATTGGATTTCATTAAAGTTAAATTTGTGATAGCCTTTCTACAATTCATAAAAGTCTTGAAAAAATTAAACCTTAAATTGGGTAACAAAATGTATGAACTCTGAAATGAATAGTTTAAAATCAGCTTATAAGGGATTTTTTTTAAATGACGATAAAAGTGACTCCGATGAGCAGAGTTTTAAAATAGTATGATCCTTCTACAAGCCTTCGGAAATTAAAAGTGGAGAACATTAAAAACTATACTATAATAGATAAAAATATGTTATGAATTCCTAACAGTTCACACACGAGGCGCAAAGTGGCGTGCTTAATTTTGGTCCTGCCTTCGAGTACAACTTCCTCAAGGAAGTCTTTGAGCTGCAGGAAGCGATCATGAAGCTGGGCATGGAGACGAACGAGGGCCTCGATAAGATCTGCTATGCCCCCGTTTTGATGGCTGGCGAAACAGCCACAGTCGACAGCTGCGTTATCCAGTCGATCTATGGCTATTTCCAACACGATATGGATCGATTCGAGAACTCCTATATCGATAGCAACAACTACACCGTCAACTATCTCAATCAATTGGAGGATTGTCTAAGGTGAGGAAATAGATTAGTTATGTGATTCACTTATAAATGCAGCTGCGGTCAAGATCAAAATAATATACCTTTTTTAAGAGGTGCGGCTCAAAACAAATTTTATAGCTACTTTAACACTTTTGTTTTAAATTTTCTTAAAGGTTATACTATTATTTTATAAACAAACTGAGAATAAAATTAAATACTCCATTTAATAATAATTTAATATTTTAAACATTTGTAATTTTAAAACCAGTTCTGATAAAACAATTTTGCTTGTGAAGTATAGATAATCGAAATTTAATATCAATTTTCTCAACAATTTTTTGATATTTATTTTAAGAGTGAAATTTAAACATTTTTAATTGTCCTAGAGAAAGTGAGCAAAAATCCAATTATTTTTTTTAGTTCTTGTGTTAAGTAATAAGAGAGCTTTATCAAAAAATTTAAAGAAAATCCTGTTGTGGTTTAAAAGTTAGTTTTTAAAGAATTTCATGCTGTCTTAGTACTATTATTTTGACCTCAACTGTATATTTGAAAACGAAATAAGAGAGATGTTTCCTTTAAAAACCGTATTAAAGCCTTTTATGTTTTTCCCCCATTTTTTCAGAGTGCCCATGCTGGAGGATTGCTTTGGAACATACGGTGGACCCATTGAGCCTGCAATCTCAGTGGGTGGAATGCCCAAGGTCGCGGTGGGTGACGATCCCGACTACATGTTGGCCACCGGCCTTGTGATCACCTTCTTGGGTAAGAATCAAAACGACGTGACCAAATTGGAGCCCAATATGAAGTGGGAGCAGTTGTTTGTGGACTTTTTGCGCGACTACAAGAGCGATCGATTGGACATAGCCTATATGGCGGAGAGATCCATCCAGGATGCGGTGGTGGAGCTGTCCGAGGGCGAAGTGAGCACAGTGGTCATCAGCTATGTGGTGATGTTCGTCTATGTGGCCATCGCCTTGGGTCACATACGCAGTTGTTGCGGCTTTTTGAGGGAATCCCGCATCATGTTGGCCATTGGCGGCATTGTCATTGTCTTGGCCTCGGTGATCTGCAGTCTGGGTTTCTGGGGCTACCTGGATGTGACGACCACCATGCTGGCCATCGAAGTGATTCCGTTTCTGGTGCTGGCCGTCGGAGTGGACAATATCTTTATAATGGTGCACACGTATCAGAGGTTGGACCACTCGAAATTCGAGACCACACACGAGGCAATTGGAGAGGCCATCGGCCAGATTGGTCCTTCGATCCTTCAGACGGCGGGCAGTGAGATGGCCTGCTTTGCCATCGGCTGCATGTCCGATATGCCGGCCGTGAAGACCTTTGCCATGTACGCCGCCATCGCCATTCTGATGGACTTCCTGCTCCAGATCACCGCATTCGTGGCTCTGATGGCCATCGATGAGAAGCGCTATTTGGACGGCAGACTGGACTTGTTGTGCTGTGTGAGGAGTGGTGGCAAGAGGACTACAAATGAAGACGGGGACGGTGTGGACAGACCCAAGGAGGTCGGCATGCTGGAGTCCATGTTCAAGAACTTCTACTCACCCTTCCTGCTGACCAAGTAAGTTGATAACTATAAAAGAAATTTTAAGAGCAACAAATTTAGTTTAAGATCTATATATTTAGCCAAATGTTTTGAGTGAAAAACATAAAATTTTCTTAATTATTATAAGCGTTTGTTTAAACACTTCTGTACTAATTTTGCTGTTGCTCCCAAAAGATACAACAAATTTTTAGAATGGAAGAATATTTTCTAACGGAAGCATTTATATAATGCAGAAGATTAATGATCCTTAGAGTTCAATTATACATTTATATACTATTTTAAATATTACTCACAGAAGGAACAACGTCTTTATTTAAATATTTGTACATAATCCTTATTTTCATAAGGGAAAAGCATTTAAAAGCATACTATTATTTATATTACTCAAAGAAGAAACTATGTTTATATAATGATTTCTTAATTTTTTCGGAGATTTTGAATGAAAAATCATTTTCTAAGCAACTCCTTTTTATACAGTACACTGGTAAAAAAAGAAGTAGTACGTCGAAATGTTTGTAATTAATTTAAATATTGCGGGATTTAGTAATTTTACATATTTTATTTGACTTTTCCTTAACTAATTTTAATATCTAAAAATTTAATTTAAATTTTAACCATACTTAACTTAAATAAAATATATTTTAATCAAATCATATATCACGTTTATTAAAGCATTAAAGTATTATATAAATTTGGAATTCAATAGTCAGGTATTTATTCTTACTATTCCATTTTCGTATGAGTGTAGAGTGATTATTATTAGTGTTTGATTAAACATTTTAATATATCTAATTTCTGTTCCTATCACTCCCATTGCAGACCTGTAAAAGTGACCGTTCTGCTAGTGTTCACCGTGATAACCTGCCTTTCGCTGATGGTGACGCCCTCCATTGAGAAGGGCCTCGATCAGGAGATGTCCATGCCGACGAACTCGCATGTGGTGAAGTACTTCCGCTACATGGTCGACCTGCTGGCGATGGGAGCTCCGGTTTATTGGGTCCTCAAGCCCGGACTCAATTACTCGGAGCCGCTGCAGCAGAACCTCATCTGCGGCGGAGTCGAGTGCAACAATAACTCGCTGTCCGTGCAACTGTACACGCAATCCCGATACCCGGAAATCACGTCAATGGCCCGACCAGCCGCCTCCTGGCTGGACGACTATATCGATTGGTTGGCCATCGTCGATTGCTGCAAGTACAACGTCACCACCGGCGGATTTTGTTCCAGCAGTGAGTACATTAAGTTAAACAGTGAATATTAAATTAAATAATATGGAGGCATATAGATTATACGAAAAAATATTAAAAGACCTCACAGATAAGTTATCTCGAAACATTTTTGCTTTAGTCTGATTATTTAATTGCAAACATTTTGTTAGCACATAAATAACTAGGCACTTTTTCCATTATAACGAGTGCTTATCTAAAATAATCAAATCTTATTTGCGTTCTAACAAAATTTTTTCTTATATTGCCATTATCTTGCTGAATTATATTCGTTTAATTTTAATATACATTATTTATTTAAAAAAAAAACATTTTTAATATATAAGTCTCTTTTGCTTTGTTTTAAGACTCAAAGAGCGAAGATTGCCTGCCCTGTGAACGTGGATTTACAGAAAATGGCCTACGACCTGATGCGGAGACCTTTAACAAGTATATTCCCTACTTCCTGTTCGATCTGCCCGATGCCGAGTGCGCCAAGGCTGGAAGAGCGTCATATGCTGATGTAAGTCACTTTTTTATTAGTAAAAGAAATAAAGTAAAGTATAAAGAAGTGGTAAATGTTTGAGGTGTACAATTTTTAATATTGTAAATTATGCATTTGCCTACACATAATGCATTTTATCATAATGAAACTTAAGATGGTGATGACATTGAGCTATGAAACATAAAATTGGTAATGCCAAATGCTGAAAATCAAGAAAAATGAAGTATTTGCTAACATTGATAAGACATATGGAATTTTATATAACATATTTGCTATTGAATTCAAAATTGTAAAAATTATATTGAAATTACTTTATTTTATGCACAAATATTTTAATCAATGTAGAAAATATAAGATTTATAATAGTACCTATTTGGTTTAAATTCATTTTATTTTAATTATATTAAATGTTTAAATATTAAAATCATTTCCTGAAATAGTCAAATAATATTTAAAATAACCAAGCAATAAAACTAATTGTTATCTTTGATTTACAGGCCGTGATCTACACCATCGACGATGAGGGAATGTCCACTGTACAGGACTCCTATTTCATGCAGTACTCGACCACATCGACCACCTCAGAGGAGTTCTACTCGCAGCTGCGCGAAGTGCGAAGAATTTCGGGGGAGATAAATGCCATGTTCGCGGAGAACGGTGTGGATGCGGAGATTTTCGCCTACTGTGTGTTCTACATTTACTACGAACAGTATTTGACGATCTGGGAGGATGCCATGTTTTCGCTGGGCATGTCGCTTTTGGCCATTTTCCTGGTCACCCTGTTGATAACTGGCCTGGACATCACCTCCACACTGATCGTACTCTTCATGGTCATTTGCATATTGATCAATATGCTGGGAATGATGTGGGCGTGGAGCATTAACCTGAACGCCATATCGCTGGTGAATCTGGTGGTTTGTGTGGGCATCGGTGTGGAGTTTGTGGCGCACATTGTGAGGTCCTTCAAGCGGGCGGAGGGAACAGCCCAGGAGCGGGCTCGTCACTCGCTGAACGTGACTGGGAGCAGTGTCCTCTCGGGCATCACACTCACCAAATTCGCGGGCATCGCCGTCCTGGGCTTCTCCAACTCGCAGATCTTCCAGGTCTTCTACTTCCGCATGTATCTGGGCATTGTCCTGATCGGAGCTGCCCACGGATTGGTCCTGTTGCCGGTACTCCTCAGTCACCTGGGACCGCTGAACAAATTGGGCAGAAGCTCGAGTGGCGAGCCCATTACATCCGCCAACTGATCGGGAATATGAATCGGGAATATCCCCCAAAAAAATATATCTATTAATATACATCTGTAGCCGTTAGAGTGTGCCTGCTGTTGTGTGTGTGAGTGCCTGACTAAACCACTTTTTTTACGGTCTGATTTTTTGTCATTAGCAGCGAGCTTTCAATGCCAAAGTGGTCGAACAATATTGATAAAGACAATAAAATAATTTATCTTAATCTAAATAAACGAGTTTTCAATCACTGTCAGCTTTGGCAACCTTAAAAACATGAAGAGATTTGTATATCAGGGAGCAAAAATAAATCATAATTTAACAATTTTAATTGCGATTTTTCTAAATCTTGTTTCCAAGAGTATACAGAGTTTATTTTGTTTACCAATTTGGCTACTTTTTTGTACTCTATGGGCAATATGCGATTTTCATTTATAATCGTCACAAAAAAAATTATTATTCATTTTCAAAATAATTCATTTCATATCATTAAAATAATTATTCCTTTTCATAACAATAAAATTTTTTTTAATTTTCACAATGAAATTATAATTACTTTTTATAATCATATAATTATTATTCATTTTCATAATACTTTTTTTTTATTTTCATATTGTGACGATTATGAATGGAATTCACAGAAGTCTTTTAATAGTTGAAAACTGAAAACCAAATTTTTTCGGTACCTGTAAAACTTTAAGAACTATTGAAATGAAAGTATACTTTAGGCATGGATTATTTAAGTTTTCTAAAGTAACTCTAAAGAATAGTAGAAGTTGGTAGGCAAATGCCGACTTCATCCAGCCATTAAGGTCGTAAAAATGGAGTTACCCCTTTTTTTGTTTACTTGTCTATTTCAAAATATATTAATAAAGATAATTTCTTTCTTAAGCTGTACAGTTTGCCCAAGATAATTGTCGGTGGGGGGTTGAGCCCTGGACCATTGTTTATCGTCGTCGCACCTTTGCTTTTTATGGCTTAAAGCGACCAACTGCCGCGTGCGGCGTCAAAACAATAAACAAAAAGCGGGCCGCGGTTGTAAGTCGCACAAACCGACGATTTCCAGGGCCCCGGGCTGCTGGGCAACCCCCGTGTTTATCCTGACTCCTTGGTGTCCCGGTCTCTGGTCTCTGGACTCTCGGAAAACACAAAACGTCTTACGCCTTTTGGGCAAAAGTTTAGCTCAGATTTTTTAATGATATTTCCGTTCTCTTTAGGAAACGCCTGAATGCCCTAACCCCATAAATTTATGATTACTGAACATTACTGAGCAGGGCCTTAGCATATTTTTGATGAGTTTTAAAAAGGAACATGGAAATGTTTTGATAGATTAAATTTATTGTTGATTGTTTTTTCCATTTTTTTTTGGAAATATCATAGCCCAAAGTCTAGTCACCTAAAAACATTTGATTTAAAATAATTTTTTAAAAGAATTTTAATTACTTGAAATAAATGTTATGAGAATCTCCCTTACTTGTTTTAATATTTTACAAACCATGAAAACGCTTAAAAAATTCATTGATATTTTTCCCACAAAGAATTGAATAATGTACGGTTTTAAAATGATTTTAGATGTTCATAAGCTAGAAATTAAAGCTAAAAAAAAAAACCGTTTTATGCTGTTTCAGGTGTAAGCCACTCGGGAAAGGAAACTCACCGCTTCGCCAGGACTCGAAGCGGACGAAAGGAGTAAGTTTTCCTGCTGATGGCTTCCATGTTTTTAACTGCCCTCGCCGCCTGCTGGCCAGTCGAGTGCTCTGCGGCTTATGGAAACCAGACACACACAGAGAAAAGCTAGAAGAGAAGCGTTTAACCCTTAAAATGAGTCGAGTGTTTTTAATTAAAATTAATAAAGTTTAGAGTGGTCTTTCCGCATGCACCGTGGTCACTAGACCAACAATTTTGGTTGACGCAAAGCACCCCTCCTTTGCTTTATCCCAATCTTAATCACCTAATGAGAAATGTGTGCGGCATTAAGATTCATGCCTCATCGAGTCGCCGGCACTTTAAACGGCCGACAATTGAAAGGCATAATTATAAATGTATCAACTAATGCATATGGCAAAATCAATTAGCAATTACCAGCACATCCACCCATCCAGATGAAGTGCAAATTGAGTTGTCCATGTGTGTTTGCACTCGTATTTACGCATATTTCCGTGACTGTGCGTGTGCGGGCCAGAATCAGATTCTGAATCTGAAACAGAATCAGAATCAGTATGTTTTTCATCCTCCACTTAATTGCCATTCAAAGTGCTTTAACAATGCCAAGTGCTAATGCCAAAAATGAACCCAATGAGCCAGAACATCTCGGCCAGAAAATAAACACGTGAATGCCGCCGCTCATCGAATGCCCAAATAGTCTTCGAGTATTTTTAGATGCGAAATGCAGAAAATGCGAGTTGAAGTTCGTAAATCGTAATTTTAATTACTATACGAAGTGTTTTGAGTTCTAAATGGTAAATGGCACCCTAAGCAATATTTTTTACAATTAATTCGAACCAATTGCTAATTTTATTAAAAGGCTCCAGATATTATGTGTTATAAGCTGTTAGTTTAAAATGTTAAGCAATTATGTAATTTAGAAGCACAAATTGATAATAAATTCTTTTCACACTTCTTTAAACAATTGTTTATAAATACTTGTTTACATTTTTCAAACAGTTTTAGAATTATAGTTGGAATAAAAAAGATAATAATTATAATTTTTAAGAATAATATAGAAATATAATTTTAATAGTTGAACTAAATTTAAACATTACCGAACAATATTCCTTAGACATATGTTTACTGTAACACACAATTTTAAATGGAGTACTTATTTTTGAAAAGAAATATTTTATTGTATCTGCCCAATATGCTGTATTCCAAAGAACTCTTTATGGGCCATGTTTTCATTCGAAATTTTCAATGGCATCCACTTGCCCGACCCGCAGTCATTTAACACCAGTTATGATCTCTCTCGAGAAGCGTCACTGGAAGAGAACACATAACACATAAACACCATGCTAATGAATAATCCATTAGGAGCATCTTGGCAAACTCGCATAAATCATCCGTGTGGAGCAGCAAAACACACATTTCGCGCAGAAATTGAGGCGAATCAACGAATTAATGTGGCAAGTGTGGCAATAAAAATTTAAATTAATTGATTTCGCGCTGCTCGCGGCATGTGCAAAAGGTCGAAAAATGCAAAAGCGAAACACCGAACACAGAACAGATCCTCTCGAGTGTTTTGCTATTTTCGCACGATTTGTGGCCAATTTAGGCGGCCTGCCATCATGGCCATAGGCCATAAAGGGCCAAAAGACCAAAAGGCAGCGGCCAGGACTCTTAACCAGGTCATAACTCACGTGCCGACGAGCAAGGCATTAAAATAAAATTTGCGCATATTTATTAATCGGTTATTGGATGCGCGGAGAGGGCAGTAAAGGCGTATTTATCTGTACAACTCCGTATCTGCAATCTGGCCATAAAAGCTCCGGCCAAACAAAAACCCGATTTTCAAAAAGGGAAACTCACTTGGCTGCCCTTGGGGATTGCCTTTCATTTTCAATATTTTTTGTGGCATTTTTGAATTATGCGTTTTTTAATTAGTTGGGGAATTTCGGGATTCGTTCGAGAGTGAAACGGAAATTGGAATGAGATAAGAAGGGATTTTTCGTTTAAACGAATATACAGTTTACAAAGTTAAATCAAAAGCTTTTGATTTTGATAAAATATAAATTTAAAAATACCTTTAAAGCTACTGTTTGCAATCACAAAGTTAAATACGGTAAACAAAGTTCAAGCAAAGCCTTTTAATTATGCAAAAGCTTTTTGAGTATTAAATAAGCCCTTAAAAATACCTTTAAGTTTCTCGTTCACAGTGAGAAAGTAAAATATGTTTTTAATTAAAGATGTTACTTAAGCAATGTCTTAAAGCCTTTATATTCTCTTTTCTTTTTTTTTTTTTGCATTTCACTTCTTTGTAACCCTTCATCTCACTTTGCTTAAGGCAATAAATATGTCTTTTACCAGTTTGCATGTCATGCTGCCAGAATATTCATCTTTTGATTTCATAATCCCCAAATTTTTGAACTCAGTGAGGGAAAATATTTCAATTATTTTTCAATTAGCATTTGTATTTGCTTTGAATTATATCCACATGCGTTTTTTTGTGGGAGCTTAATTAATGCAATCAGCCAAAGGGGCAAAGTCAGTTGTTGCATTAGGGTCAAATGACAAGGCCTAAGCCGGACTAAGCCGGAGTTTTTTTGGACGCCACTCCCACTGTGGCCCCCTTCTAAAATTGGTTTTTAATACAAATTAATTACGAAAGAGAAAATTCAATTTTTAGCAGTTCACAATCTGCCAAAACCAAACGCGAAAAAAGTTAATTAAAGCGGAGCGCGCCAGCACTCACATAAACACACGGCCACATTTTCAATGATGGAGATGGAATATTTAATTTATTCATTCGCTGACATAAGCCCGGGTCCGGCTTTGGGACTACGGACTATGGACTATGTACTCTGGACCACGGACTTTGGACTACGAACTACGGACCACGGACCACGGCTAGCCTAGTCCATAGACGAATCAGTAATTTATAAACGTGCTTATAAGCCGCAATCCAATTCGCAATTCCCGTTTTGGCTAAAATTACACTTGCAGCAGGCCAAAAACCCATTTTCAACAGTTTTCCCTCAGTACCGCTCTGCATTTTAGCCATCTCCCTCGTTTTTCACGAGTCTAAAATGTTATCAACACTGAAAAAACTCAAAACTGGCCAGTTGGCCATGGCCATGGCCGTGGAATTGGCCCAGAGTGTGGGATTTTAGAGGGGCTGGGAAACCCCCAGACGAAAAATATATAAGGGGGTTTTCGCCAAACTGAAAGCTAAAACTGCAAACTGAAACTGAAGCCAAGCAAAAACGCGTGAGCGAATGAGTTTGGTTTTTCATTTTTTTTCGCAGCCTATAATGTTTTGTTTTTATTTCCCTCCGAAATTAAATTGAAAATTCATCAAATTTAACCCCAAGCTGACAAAAAAAAATAATTATAATAAGTTACAATTTAAATAAATAAGAAATTAAGTTTTTAGGGATTTAGGTTCTTATAAATTGAAATTCGAATTTAAAAAAAAAAACTAAGAATAAAACAACTAACTAAATTTTAATTAAAATTTTTTTGTATAAATTTGAGTAATCATAAATAATTATTTAAAAGAAATAAACAATTCTTTGCAATACAAAAATACAAGAAAGTTCATGTTGTTTTTAAAGAAATGCTAAGAATACCTTAAGCCAATATATGCGTATCAAAAAGACGGAAAACAAGTTAACATTATTAAATTCAAGTCGCTGCAATTTCAAAAAGTAAGTAATTAATACAATTTCAGCCAACCCGTAAAATGCAAAGAAAAGATATGAAAGGAAATTCCGAAACCGTTGGAAACTTGTGGTAAATGTTTGCCGGGTTTTCTTGTGGCCGGCAATCGAGTGACAGGCCAATAACAGAAATCAAACAAATTACTGCAGATTAAATCCAAGTTGAGATGACACCGTCGCCTCAGTGGGTTAATGTTTTGCGAGTGTGTGTGTTGTGCGGGAGCGATTGTGTGGGTGTGACAGCAATTTCCAACTAAATTATAACAACAACCTCAACAAATGCGCACAATTTTGAGAAATTTCATGCAAAATGCAGGAGCCAGGACGCAGGACATGCCGCAAAAAGCGGCAGCAACAAAGGCATCAGCATCAGCATCAGCAGCTGGTTGCATTAAATGGCGCACGTTTTCCCCCAATCCCCCAAACCCCCCACCCCATTTTCCCAGCCCGCTGCCCACCGAACATAACGAAAATGTCAAACACACATTTGACCAACACATGGAAAAGCCTGCACAGCATGAGCTCAACAGCAGCCCGGAAAATTCCCCCCACCTCCACATCTAAATGCATTGTCGTAGGGGGGGCGAAAGTGGGTGGCGAAAATGGGTGGCGAAAATGAGTGGCGAAAATCGTGGAAGGGGTCGTAGGTGGTGGCTCATAAATGCCATGCAAAATGGCAGCCAAGATGGCAATGCAGCTATCGATTGATTGGCCTTCGATAGATCGCAACACGCAAGATAATAACTTTTAATTAATTTTTTCCCCAAGTGCAGCGATGAATGTAAGCGAGAATAAAAATTAATATTATTATTATTATTTTGTTGTGGTGCCACGAAGCGCTAGATAATCCAATTAATGGCATGGTAAACACAGAAGGACACGTGCGCATACACATACCGAAAGAGCTAGGAAGGATGTTCTGTGATCTGCAATAAAATGTTTTTTTTTGTATTTTCAAATCTCTAATAACGGAAAAAGCACTATAACTTTTCTCCAATGTTCGCCGCGAACTTTCCAATCAAATGGCATTCACAGTTAAAAAATGATGATGAACCTCTTTATCAAAAATGTAAAAATTGGTAAAAAAATTAAGTTCTGCAAAATTCGATTTTTAAAAATCTGTTTTTGCGTCAAAACAAAATTTCCAAACCGATTGTTGATGGGCAGTATGGGTCGTCAGTTTTACAAAACAGTCACTCTTATGGCTATACGTAATGGTCAGAAGATGGAATGTCATACATCGGTGAACTCGTCCTTAAATTGCCAATCACAGTTAAAAATTTTTCAGTTTTTCAAATTTTCGCAAAAAATGACGATATACCCCCTCATTAAAAAATCAAAAATTGGTCAAAAAATTAAGTTCTTCAAAAAATCGATATTTAGAAATCGGTTTTAGCATCAAAACAAAATTTATTATGGCTCCCTTACAAGTTTTCCAGTTGAATTCGTTTTATGGAACGCGGTTGAGGTTGAGCAAGGATAATATTTACTGGTTTATGGCCAGCCACTGTTCAATTAAAATCATGGCCAATGATATCAATTAAAAGCACAGAGAACACTGATTGCGGTGAGAGCTGCTCTTATCCCTGAACCACAGATGTTTTGCCCCCACTTCGGGGCCCGGTTTTCCCCCGTTGTTTTCCGGCATTTTCTCACCCCAATTTTCCCCCTTTTTTTTCTCAGCATTTTTATGGCCCCGCCAAGACGAAGGAGGCATCCCCTTGTGATTTATCACAAAGCAGCAGAGCAGCAGCAGCAGTACAAACCGTGTGGCAACAAAAAGGAAACCTCAACCAGGGGAGCATTTGCTTATCTCCGCTGCTGTTTGCCCACTTAAATTTTCTCACCCACCCACTGACACCCCGATGGACCCCCCGGTTTCTCTCAGTGTTGCGTTGTTTATCGTAATTATGAATCTTTGCTAACCAAAAAGCGCTGCTCAGCTCCTCTGTGCACTCATGTGTGGGTGTGCGTTCAATCAAAATAGTTGATTTCCTTTATATGCCAGTCTATGTGTTTTTCCCCCCGGATTTCCCGCTTTTCTTGCGGACCGAAGAAGAGTGGGCGAGTGGGAAATGTGGCGAAAGCGGTGAAAGCACGCAACTATTTTTGATATGGCACAAATTATGCCGCTCTTTTGTTGCTGCTGCCTCTTTATTATTTTAGTTATTTTGTTGTGTGTGGTTTTTTTTTCATACGGGTCCATTGTGGTTGGCCACTAAAGTGTTGGCCGGGCTCATCACTTAAGTCGAACGTCTTGACTTGGTTAGACCAATTACGTTATGGCTAATTAACAGACCTTAATTCAAGGTAAATTGTGGCATCAGAAGGTTAAAGAAATAAATCCTTGGATTTATTTCTAGATTTCTAAGCCTAACAAAAATTAAATATATATTAGACATTTTTTTTCCTTTTGTTATATCTAATGTAATAATTATACAATTTATTTACAAAATTTAAATTTCAAATTCAAAATATGCCTTAGTTAAATTCTTACCGAATTATTCCCAGGTTATGACTGCATTTCCGTAATGGTTTGCCAACCTTTTGGCTTTTCGGGGGAATCCCCTTGCCAAAAATTTAGCACTGCCTACTTTTGGGCTTTCTCTATGTATATATATATATATATATATATATATATTTCCGGAACGATCTGCGGCATATGCTGGACCAGTGCATAAAACTTCCATTCACGTCCATCAATGTCCATCATCAGCGAGTGCAAAAATGCTGTAATATGTGCTGGCAGCACCTGCACATTAAATCACACCTCCAAGCCCCCCTCATTCACCCATTCCCCATTAATTAATATACCCACTACCCACTTACAGGGCAGACAATTCGTCATAAATCTTTGACTGGCAAGCCCGGCGTTTAATCAGGTGAGGCGGGTGGTCTCCTGGTCCTGGTGAGTGGGTAATGTGGATGGAAAATGTGGGAATGCGAGTGGGAATCCTGCTGCATAAACAAGCCCTCGAACAAGTTTAATAACTTTGGGCGAAAGCTTAACCCCCCGTTGCCGTTGGTTGTTGTTGCGGTACGTTCAGGTGATGTGGCTCCGCCGGATATTTTGACTGCGGTAAGCACGGCAATGCTTTGAGCCAGGCTTTTCCCTTGCAGTTTCTGTTTTTGCCCTTGCCACCTGGAAATGCTGAAATTAGCATGGCCTTTGGATAAAAAAGAAACTAACATCATAACACAATGTTTTAAATGCTCAAAACTAATGCTTTAAAAAATAAAAACATTTTAATTATAGTTTAACATATCATTTAGATACTTTTAAATTAATTTCATTTATTCGCTCATTCTACCTCAGAATAAAACTGCATTATTTATATATATATTATTTATAGTCAATAAATAGGTATGTTTAAAATATTTTGAATTTTTTATATGCATTTAATCTTATATTATATTCAAGATAATAAAAGTGTAAAGTCTGAAAGACTTTAATATTTGGAAATATTAATATTAAACTTGTTCTCTAAATATAATTGATAGTATTTGCTTAAAACAAAGAATAGTTAAAACAAAATGTATTTCCTCATTGAAATCAAAGGGCAACTGACAGTCGAGCATTTGCCTTACTCATTTTTAGTGGCAGCATTTTCGTTGGCACCTCGGTTCTGATTTTTATCGCTTTAATGAAGTTTCATGCCGTTTATGCTGCCAGCTGCCAAACATTGATGTTCCTGCTGCTGTGCGGGAATTTTGTTAAAAACTTTTTCGTCAATCCCATGGCGCACGGTTCTCAATGGTTCCTCACTTTCCGTATACCCCATATACCCCGCATACCCCGGATACCCCGCATACCCCGAATTCCCCCTTTAATCCCATCCTGACCGAGAAATGTTATGGGGCATTTGAGGCGCTCATGATGCACGTCTTTCCAGTCTATTACTATCAGCACTTTTTTTCACTTTGGCGCATTTTGTTTTTCCTGTTTTTTGTACCCATCATCCGAATCTAAGCGAGTGTTATATTTTCAGTAAAAAAAATATATATGAAATCAAAGTACCATATGTACTTTTATTAGAACAAAAAAATGGATGCAAAACTTTAGATTGGCTTGTTTTTGCAGATTGGTTAAAACTTTTTTAATATAGTTTGCAATTTTAAATATAAGGTTTCCTATTATAAATTATCTGCACATACATATTTATAAATATTCAATATTTCATTGATTAAGAACTACCTGCTCAAAAAAATTGTATTGAACTTAGTAACTTTTAGAAGTTAAAGTTCACAATAAATTTTCTCTCATCTTTTTAAGGAATCCCCAAAATTAAAGTCTGAAAGAAATCAGTTTAATGGGTATCGCAATGTTCAAAAACTTGACCTTACAGCTTTTTGTCGTATTACTACGCTTTTTTTGTGACATTTTGTTGTTCAGTTTCAGTTAACAGTTTATTGACTTCGCTCAACTTGTCGCCGTTATAATGTCAGCAAATTGTTAAAATGCTTTGTTAGGAATTTCAAACAATTTTTTCCCACTCTCTCGGCTCCTTGTGCTGCTGCCTTTTTTATATTCTGATTTTTTTTTTTGTCTACATATATTTTTCCAGCACGCCCCGCATTTCTTCTCAGCTTTTTCCCCGTGTGTGCACTATGTTGCTGTTGTTGTTGTCCCTTTGTTTCGCAGGAGCAGGACCAAAAATATGCCATGCCATAGTTGTTGCTACTCTGGCCGGGAAATAGTTGCTGCTACTGCTGCCACTGCTGCTGCTGTGGGTAATTTGCCGGCGACAACAAAAGAAAAAAGCTGGTCCAAGAACAATGTTGCCACATTTAAGCGTTTGAACTTCGGAGTCATAAAATATTTGTTAAGCATTTTGCGCTCAATTTTCTTTTTAGCCATTTGCGCTCTGCAGGTCAACAGGCAGCAGCCAAAAAAGCAAACACAGAGCCAGCAAACAGCAAACAAACAAACAGAGAGCTGTGTGTCCTCCGCCTCCGGTTTATCCCGGTATTGTGTCCAGCAAGTCCATGCCCCGAAGAATATAATAACCAATTCGTAAGCACATTCATTATGCTCTGTAAGCAGAGTCCAGAGTCCGACAGAAAAAGGTATGGCAGTGGATCGGGGGGCTAAATAGCTGGATACCTTCAAAAATGTTGTCACCCTCAAATGGTCGGCAAAAAAATAAGTCTTCAAATTTATAATAGAAACAATTTAGAAAACAAACAGATTTACCTTAATACTTTTTATTTTGTTAATTTTTTTAAGATCTAAAGACATTTTAAATAATTTTAAGGATTTTTGTTAAACAAAAAAGGTTTCAACAAATTATCCGGCTCGAAGGACCAATTTCATTGTAGAAAAATAGTAAGAAATTGAGGTTTTAATAACGTTGTCTTGAAAACAAAGATAAGTTTAAGTATTTTTTTTTTAACATTTTAAGAGCATTCTTCAGGCTTCAAATTTGCGGGTAAAATTTTTGTGACCCCGCCCACGTTCCTTCTTTCACACTTTGACCAAAAATTAAAACACATTAGTGGTGAGCGCAAGTTTTCCTTTTTCTCGCAGCATCCCCCCATTCCCGTTTATTAGTATTTGCGCTTGATTTTCTTGCTCCCCCAAGCTTCCTTAGTTTTTTCCCCCGTCATTTTTTCGTACATCCCCAGTTTTTCGTGGCCTCCTTGCTGTGCTTGTCTTTGTTGTTGTTGTCAGCGTATTATGGCAAAATGACAAGCAAACAAATTATGTTTTTGTGTGCTTAGCGTGGGCTCAACAAAAAAAAATGGAATGGAAAAGAAAAGAGGGGAAAAATCCAGAGCACTTGGCACAAGGTAGCACAGCAGGCGGTTTCCTGGGGGGGGGGTTGGAAAATAGACAGCGGGATGAACATGCTCCCGGTAACATATCTATCGATGACCTGGGGGAATTCTCCACGCTTTAAGCCCGAAATGTACAACATTTGATCTTTTCCTATCGGCTTTTGAATTGGGATTTGTTGCCTTTGCAGTGGTTATTTTTGGCATGGGAAAAATACCTTTAGAGTTCAGCTTTTAATGGTTGGAGATTTTGTAAATTTTTCCGCCAACCAACAATCTAAATAGCAGATCGCCCAATTATGCATTTATTTAGCAACCATTTCACTCGTTATGTTTTCAGATTTTTCAGCCATTTCAATTTCAGCTTTTTCCCTCTGCATTAGCTTTACATTTCGCTTCGCTTTGAGCCGGCAACAAACTGACACAACGTGGATAAAACAAAAATATACAAAAAAAAAACGAAAACAAAAAGTAAACAATGCAAAGTTTTCCACCCCTTCGCCGCGGCGCTTTTCTTTGTGTTTCGCACACTTCACACACAAATCGCAGCTCCTCCAACACCGCAATGCAAATATTCCAGCAACTTCTGAAACAAAACGCAGACATGGCCCACACTTTTGGACCAAAATCGCTGGCGGCGCCTCCGAGACGAACCAAAAACGCCAGCTGGCCAAGAGATTGGCGGGGAAAATGGTAGAGAAGGAGGTGAAAGAATTGGAAAATCCAGACAGGAGCTATCCAACCAAAGATTACCCAGTAATCTCAAAGATGCATTTACTTGCTAGGTCTATAAATGGGTTAAAACTTATCATAAAGAACAAAATTATATTTATTTATTTATTTTTAACAAATTTATTTAACTCACAGTACACATTAGTTTTTCGGATAACTTTTGAGCATTTTATGTTAACTCTAAATTAATATCTTAAATACATTTAATAACTACTGAATTGTTGCTGAAATTTATTAAGTCAATATTTAATAAATATTATTATATAACATTATTTAAATTATACAAAACCAAAATAAAGTTATATATTACAGAAAGATGTTTTTAATTTTTCTCATGCCCTTCCTTTTATTTTAATAACCAAAGAATTGCATTTTCACCAATTTTATTCAACATTTCACCTTAAAAACTAATACTTAGAAATGCATTTCCACCATTTCTTCAACATTTCACCTTAAATCAAGTATAAAAAACTGCATTTCTCCAACAGTCTTTAGAGCATCTTAATACGAAATACCCTAGAAGAGCCAGATTACTTTGGGCAAAAACGGAGTGCAAGAAGAGATTGGGGAGGTGGACGGGTCAGGACAGCTGCCCGGTGGAGCCGCACCCATTTACGTGCCCCAAAATGACAGTCATAACAAATTAAGAAGGTTACCTTTATTGCCATGGCCCAGAGCTGCTGCTGCTGCTGCAGCTCCAGCCACAGATTCAGGTTCAGATTCGGGTTCAGATTCAGCTCCGAGGCGCGCTCAACTCCATTCCCCTGTCCGAGCTGGCTGCTTGCCTAAGTACTTTTGCTAAATCTTTGCACGTTCCCAGTAGCGCAACAAAAAGCAACTTGAACAAATGGAGGAACTTTGCCAGCGACTTTTAAAAACTTAGTGGTAAATGCCCTTTAAAAGAACGAATAACATATTTACAAATAATAAAGAAAAATATATGTATAAGTAATAATGAAAAATATATTTACAAATAATTAATAAAAAATATATTTACAAATAATTAAGAATTTTTGTACATAACTAAAAAAAAATGTACTAATATAGAATATTTGTTTAATGCTAGCGACGCATTTTATCGCATTAAACTTTGTTCATAGCTAGTGTGAAACTTCTTTCTTTATAACTTCAAAATCTAATTTTATATATTATAACTTGATTTAAAAAAAACAAACATATTTAAATGTCGCATTTTTTGTTAGATTTAAAACCTTAAGGGCTTCTTTACACAGTCTTATTTTTTATTTATACAGTAATTTATTTGACGTAAATAATGGTTAAAAGTGTTAAATTGACAATTAAGATTTATGTTATATATATCTATTATATATTTGACCATTTGTTTTTATTACAACCTTCAAGTTGCTAAATGTAAAAAAAACCTAAAATCTCAGACTCAAATCAGACTGTGTAAAGAGGCAATGGCATTTTTTGTAGGAAATAAGCATCCTGATTATAGTTTAAAGTTTAACTTATTTTCCTTATCGTTTTCTCTGAGCCTTCAGATGCAGTTGACATTTCCTTGGTTAGTGTAGGCTAAACAACAACATCCAGGAAATTATGGGACCCAAACATTGCTGCGGTCAAAGTTGTTGCTCCCATGTTGTAGTTGTAGTTGTAGTTTGAGTTGTTGTTGCTGTTGCTGCTGTTTTTATTGCTTCTGGGTAGGCGTGGCCAAATGTTGGAGCCCCGAAAAATATGTTTACTTTTTGCGATACTCATAACCAACATCGATGCGAATTTTCAATGTTTGGTTGCTTGGGGATTTTGCAACGTGATCTGGTCGTTGTGCCTGACCTGTTGTCTCTAGCAATCATCCTGTTTGTTTTCGGGATAATGCTCAATCAGGCAAATTGAAAATTTAAAGCCGAAACTATTTTTCAGGTCTTAAATTTTCAGTCGCATTTTGAGAGTCTAACAGTTTCACTTCCGTTTCGGTGTTCAAATCAGAAAAATTTAGACTAATAAAATATTTATAATATAAACCCTTTTTTGGATTTTCTCAATTTTTCAACCAGCCTAGTTGTGTTCTGTGAAATATGAATGAGCAGAATGGCTTTTTATTCAATTTACTATTACCATTTCCATTCAACTAGTGGTCATTTGCACAGTTTGTGCCGTTTGTTCAAATCTAAAATCATTGAACCAACCTCAGAGTGACGAAATAACGCAAAATTCGCACTGATATATGAACTGGACATTGTCCTTTTGTTCCCTCTTCACAAATAGCAAAATCGCGCATTTCATTTTGCGGTGCCCGCTCATTAGCCTCTCATCAATCGCTTAATATCGATGTTGGCAACCGCTGGGGAACCCCCTTTGTTGGCCTCTTTTAACCCCCATAGCCCCCCCCCCCCCCTTACCCCCTCAAAAAACACAGTGAATATCCGTGTGTCAATGCCACACAATAGCACCTATGATATGCCACCTGAGCGAACGTTGTGCTTGTGCTGCATTCAACGCATTCATTTGTCATACATTTATGCAATTTACCCCATTGTGCCACGCCCACTGACGGGGTGGAGGCGGGGCAAAAGGGGAGTGGCACGGCACTGGGCACTGAGCATTTATTGAATTTTGTGACTTGAAGCATTTTACATTTTAAACATAAAACAAGCCAGAACAATTGTGTTGACACTATCAACCAGAAAATACCCTATAACAATTATATATATTTTAAAAAATTGTAGGATAACTAACATTACATGACATGCATTATACAAATAAAAATTTAAAATAAGATATCCTAAAAATATATATGCAATTTTAGCAAATGAAATATAATATATATTTTGGGTCATAAATTAAATTAGTCTTATACAATTTACAATTTAAGAATGATCTGTTTATTATTTTAGATCCGTTATAAAATACGTAAATATTTAAAGGAATCTAATATATATTTAGGCTAAATATTTAAAAATATAGGGGATTCAACGCGGTGCACTAAAGAAAAAGCCCCAGTAAAGTTACCTAAAACATCAAGAAAAATCAGAAATTGTTAATTTCCTGTAGATTGATGATGTATCTTTTTTTCCACGCTTAGAAAAACCCTTCAATGCTGATTACAGATTAGCCTCGATTCGAACCCGAAAACAAGAATGGCAATGGAATCCTCGATGGCTCCTACTTTTGCAAGGGGTTTTCAGGGGGGTTTGAGGGGGTGGTTTGGGCATGGTTTGAAGGGAGTTTCGAGGGGTTTGCATGGGTTTCAGGGGTTTTGGGACGGGGATCTCCGGTAACAGGCCTCAGGTTCGTTTCTGTTTGGCCTTTTCGGCACATAAATTGCCCTGGCCAGACCAAAAAGGACCTGGACCCCGCTGTTGTTGTTGTTTTTGTTGTTTTTGGCCCTGTCTGCCATTTAGCCGCATTTTGTTTTTCATTTTATTTTTTTTCTTTTTTTTTTTTTGTTTTGCCAGTGCGTGTGCTCTCTTGCGTGTGTATGGTCGACTGACTGTTGTAACGTATACGTATACACTTGGATACATACGTATACGTATACGTATACGGTATGCACAACGGAAATGAATTGAAATTTTAAAACCCACAGCTGCGACCGCTTCCTGCGGCAAAAGTAGCACCAACCGACGACACTTCCCAATATACACAGCTGTATGTACTTACACATGTCTGTCGCCCTCGCATTGTGAATGCGAATGTGATTGTGAGTGTAGGTCGGCTTATTTAAGTGTCCATTCCGAAGAGGTATTTCTATTATTCTTAATTAACAATTTAAGCACGAAAAAAAAAGGGGAAAAAACCATTTTATTTGAAATTTGAAATTCCAAAATTAACAAAGACCATAAATAAATACAATATAAATAAATAAATAATAAAATAATAATAATAAATTAAATTTTTTTATTTACTATTTCGTAGAATATTTGTTAAATTAAAATAAATAACAAACAAGTATTGTTTTAATTTTTGGTAATTTATCGTAAGACCTATTAAGGTATTCCCTTCTACTTTCTCCAATTTACATTAAATTTTTGCATGTGTATGAAAAAAAATGTTTTTAACAAAAATTAAGAACATTATGTGCATCAATGTATGCGACTTAAATGAATACAAAACGTAATAGAGAAATACACAATATTAAAACAAGCCAAGACACAATGAAATAACTATATTAAAAATGTGCAAAAACAAACACACAAATAAAATATTTTGCTTATTGCATTCTCTAGCCGAAATCAATTTTTGGAACTGCTGCTGCTTGCAATTCATTTAAATAAAACAACACATATATGCACAGATATGTGCGCAAACATGAATACATGTATGTCTATATGTCTATGTGGGCGTAGAAGTTTATATCGTTGATACACTTGGACGCATTCTTATGCCAAACACACACTCTACCCCTTTATCGCCCAGTATTTAAATTTAAGCTCTATGCTTCTTTTTATACCCTTTTAGAGGGCATTATAATTTCATTCAGCAGTTTGCAACGTAGTGAAGAAGGCATTTCCGATCCTATAAATTAAATATATTCTTGATCAGCCTCAGTAGGGGAGTTGATCTAGCCATATCCGTCTGTAATTCAGAATTACGCTTCTTATTTTTTTCAAATCTGAAAACGATATCTTATAGCTGCCATAGGAACCATTGAATAATTGAACTGAAAATCATCACAGCTTCAATGTTTTTATTTATATTGTAATTATTAAGTTTTAAAAAATATTCCAATTTTACAATAGCTACAAGGGCATATAAACTTCGGCTGGCCGCAGTTTGCTTCCTCTCTTGTTATTTAAAAATTCCAATGTGCATGCAAAATATAGTTGAGTCCCTCAACTCCGTCGATACCGTCGAATAATGACACATCGCAAAATGTCAGTCCGAATTGGGGGATTGACGGAGTGTGCCACTCGTGTTTATTATTTCCCCTTCGAACTTGTTCAATTTGCACTTGTTCATATAACAGAAAAATAATGATCAAACTGGTTTTATTTTTGTGGAATTTAATAACTCTTGACTTGGAAACCAATATTGCAATTGCTTGTGTGTAAAACTAGATTGATAGATGGTCAACAAATTGATGGCCACTTTCTGCCCATTCCACTGGCTAACAAACAGAACGGTATCAAATCAATTGAAAAGATTTTTCTGACAAAAATATATTGCATATTTTGCCTTCATTCGATACGATCTGAGGAGCCACAGTAACTACTTAAGTTTTGACATTATTAAATGAGGATTTTAAGAGTATAAAACAATCTATTTTAGGTCCGAAAGTCCGTGAAAATCATTCCCAAAGACAAATTCCTTGCTCTTGGACACTTTTTCAAACCTAGTTTATTTCAGGTGAATCCCCCTAAAGTAGTTCCAAAATTGTGTCACTTAATTAAATTCAATATAAAATGAAGTATTATTGTGAGCCCAAAAAATGGTTTTACTACTTTTTAAAGGTCTTTAAATTTGTATAAAAAAAACCACTTGCTATCAGATTGCTTAAAAATAAATAAAAACGCGAGTGGCTCTTTCATTGCTTTCCACATATTTACGAACTCAAATATTTCCTCTTCAATTCCCGACTCGCACTTTTCCCCACACTTCTGTGGCTTTTCACTCGCGATAATTTAAGAGGGAAATTATGAAGAGCGACACGCGACAAGGTTCATCGGAAATTCCAGCATTTTATCGCCACCGCCACAACTGGCGCAGTCATCTTATTCGACAGACTGCGTCAAAAAAGAATTACACTCGTTCCTTTTATTTTACGATTATTTTCTATTTTAATTATTTACATAAAAATGCTGCTACAAATGATTGATGGCATTGACATAGAGCTGAGCTGAGGGTGAGAGAGAAAGATTCGCAGCCGAAGCCAAATAAAGATGCTGGCTATGATGGTGACAACACACACTCGTTGGCAAATATTACGTATACGTACTGTGAGTGCATGTGTGACCGAGCATGTATAAATTGTAAATCAATAAATAAAATAAATAAACCAAAACAAAAGCAAAAACAAAAAATCGAACGAGGCTCACGCAAAAATCGTAAATAAATAAAGCGTGCAAAGTGACGCAAAGTACGGCGCACTGAAAATGCAGCATAATGGGTTAAGGCAGGGGGTTAAGGGCGGAATTTTTTTTTTCTGGTTTTTGGTCTTTTGTATGGGACTAACATTGAACGGGCATGTTGTTATTGCTATTATTATTCCTCGGCTGCGGCCCATTGTTTATTGTATTTTGTATTTGGTATTTCGTGCCGAGCGCAGCGATAAAAATGCTGCTAAAGTATAAATTATGCCAATATAAGTTTGAAAATGCGCGAGATCGCAGCAACAACATGGCCAATAAGTGAGACAAAAAGAGACACCAAAGATGAGCGAGGGTGGGCAAAAGAGTTACCAATTAGTTAGTCTTAATTAAAACCGAAACGTGACAATGAAAACACTGATATTTTCCATATGAACCCTTTTTAATTATTTAAATTCAATAGTGTTGATTTTTGCATGATTTTTAAAGTATGCTTTGTGGACACTCTTAAAAACAAAAAACAACTAATTTTTAATTTATAAATTAACATAATAACATTAAATATAAATAAAAATTTTAATTTTTCACTAATTGAATTTCAATTTCATTTTACTGTTGTTGGACTTATGCAGATTTCATTCTTAGTGAATAACTTTATTCTTTAAAAATAACAAGTATATTACTTTTTAAGTTTACGGTGCCTATATTACATACTTTTTAAATATAGAAAACCATGGAAATTAAAAACCAAAAAGAATTCTCTATAAAGGCTTAAATTAATTTTCAATCCAATAAGATTTAAAATATTTTATTTAATACTATCTAGCTACCCTCGCCCAAAACAATGGCCAGGAGACAATGTAGCCAAAGCGATAAAAGCCTATATTCCCCATACACTCGCAAGTGTAAATCCATGTCGGTATGCCATTTTTCGGATGGGTATTGGTGGCCATTCGGGTCACGCTCAAAAAATGCGCATAATTGGCAAATTTAGAGTAAAATTGCTTGACAAATATGCAAAAAATGTGTATCATACAAAAGGGGGCCGGGAGATGAGGGCAGCCCAACACTTTAATGGCAAATAGGGTGCCAAAAATTTCAACGATTCGGCGGTGTGAATTTTACAAAACACATGTAAATTTATAGGCAAAATATCCACTGCAAATGGTCAAAACAAACTTATATATTATCTAACAAATGTAATTTATAAGTATATACCATGACTAGTCACTTTCAAATATTTATTTTTTGGCTAGATTAAAGCATTGACACTTGTGCTTCCACGAACTCTAGCTTATCTGTTAAGAGCGCAGAAATAAACCCAATATACTAAAATTTATTGATAGTTTGTCACTATGTCTTTGCTTGATACGTTAATTAATATTAGTTAGGCCGCACAACAAAGCCGTCCTGTGTCCCGTGAAATTAAAAATCACTTGAAAACATTTGCTTAAGGTCAATATTTTTCTTCTTTTCTTTATAGAAATAATAAAATGTTACCTTATTTCATGAGCATTTGTATGTATTGTTTCTTTTGTTTATTGTAATAATAAGTAATACTCATTGAAAATCAAAAAATAATATCCTGCATTTATGTATCTTTACAACTAACAAAAAAAAGTTTTATTTCCTTTGAGTCCCTCAGACATCCGAATGCTTTTTAATCCAGTCCCTGAAGTAGTAAACCCTGGCATAGCCATCCGGGTAGGTGGACCCACAGCCGCCCACAACAAATCCGGCCACGCCCACCAGCTGGTTGTTGTAGACAGCCGGGCCACCGGAATCCCCATTGCAGGCGCCATTGTCCACCTTGTGGAGCAGGCACAGTTCGCTCTCGAATCCGAACTCGATCAGCTCATCGCACTTTGCGGTGGAAATCGACGTAAGGGTGTTGTACTGCAGGTAACGTGGCAGATCACCCATATGCTTGATCCTTCCCCAGCCGGAAATTACGACATCCACATCCGCTGGCGTGTCCGCGGTGGGCAGATCGATGGGCTGAATGCTGCTGGACAGGATCAGTGGGGTTTCCAGTCGCAGCAGGGCCACGTCGTTGAGGAAATTGCCATACTCCTCGTGGACAATCACTTCGGCCACCTGGTGCAAAACTCCGCCACTGAACCGATCGTTTGAGCCCGCTCGAATGGTAAAATGCTCCGCGGCAATGGCAATAAGATTGCCACTCTCATCCTCACTGGTCACACAATGGGCGGCGGTCAGGATGTAGGTCCTGGTCAGGATCGAACCGCCACAGCTGTGGGAACCGCCATTCCTCAGGGAAACCTGATGGGGAAACTGCGCCTTGGCCGCGTCCTCGCCGCCCACCACGCGACCGTTCAGCTTACCGGGTGCCGACTGTACGGGCAGCACCAGGAGCAGCAAACAACTGACGACCAGAGTCGCGAAGGCAGTAACTTGAGCGGATTTCATTTTCACAAATGGGCAAGGCCCGACCAGCCGAAGCTCCTTATATAGAGCCGGGGATTAGGGCTCCTGATTTGCAACACACCCTATCTTATCGTATCTTATCATCGACCGACGAGATTTATTATATAGCTGGTGTTCTGTGGTGCGGCCTTTAATCTAATCGAAGCGTGGCGGCGATTGGGAATTTTGTCATTGATAATTGTTTTATGGCTTGTTGGCTAATCTTGATGCCAGTTTGCTTGCTCTTTGGCAGTTTTAAAAACTACTATACCTTGGCAAACACCAACAATCGATTTATTTTTTTTTTTTTTTTTGCGCAGAACTATAGCATTTTGATATAACAGGCAAGAGGGGGAAATTGCAGGTGCGGTTAATAGCCTGCCATTTAATGGATTTCAAAATTTTAGTATCAAATGGGATAATTAGGGGTAACAAAGGGGAAATCGTATAATTCTGAATTTTTAGGTGACTTTTGTTGGAAGTGATTTTATTCAGGAAGTTATTATTTAAATGTAAATATAAACATTGAAAATAATTTAGCAATCTGGTCAAACCATTTAAATATGTATTTTGAATCCCTAGTGCGTTTTTAAACAGAATAGGGATTTAACCCACAAAATCCCATTAAGGAGCTCAATGTAGAGCTGGCACATTATCGATAGTACTTTAACAATAAGCATATCGATAGTTTATATAAATATTTTAAGCCCAACGTTTACTATCGATAAAATTCCTGATCTTTTACAGATGTCTTATGGCGATATCTAATATAAAGCAACATTTGCTAATTAAAACCGATTGATAGACCAATATCGATAGTCAAATATCGATTATTTTCAAATAAGTACACATTGTAAAGTTTAAATCATCAATCAAAGTTTTATTGAACTATCATTTTGTATCATTGCTTTTTGGTTTCATCTCCTTCACAGATCCGAGTTCTTCCTGATCCAATCGTTGTGAAAGTGCACCCTGGCATATCCGTCCGGGAAGCTGGTGCCGCAGGCGGACCACACGAACCCGGCCACGCCCACCACCTGGTTGTTGTAGACGGCCGGACCGCCGGAATCCCCGTTGCAGGCGCCATTGTTCGCCTCGTGGAGCAGGCACAGTTCGCTCTGAATTCCCCAGCCGATCAGCTCGTCGCACCTGTCCAAGGATATCGATTTCAAGGTGTTGTACTGCAGGTAACGCGGCAGATCACCCTGATGCTTGACCCTTCCCCAGCCGGAAATTACGACATCCACATCCGCTGGCGTGTCCGCGGTGGGCAGATCGATGGGCTGAATGCTGCTGGACAGGATCAGTGGGGTTTCCAGTCGCAGCAGGGCCACGTCGTTGAGGAAATTGCCATACTCCTCGTGGACAATCACTTCGGCCACCTGGTGCAATACTCCGCCACTGAACCGATCGTTTGAGCCCGCTCGAATGGTGAAGCGCTCTGCGGCAATGGGAATGTGAGCTCCGCTCGCATCCTGATTTGTCACACAATGGGCGGCGGTTAGGATGTAGTTCCTGGACAAAATTGAGCCGCCACAGCTGTGCGAGCCGCCGTTCCTCAGGGAGATTTGGTGGGGAAACTGCGCCTTGGCCGCGTCCTCGCCGCCGACCACTCGACCGTTCAGCTTACCGGGTGCCGACTGTACGGGCAGCACCAGAAGCAGCAAACAGCTGGCGACCAGAGTCGCGAGGGCAGTAACTTGAGCGGATTTCATTTTTCAAATGGGCAAAGCCCAAGTAGGTGTTCCTTCTTATATTGACTCTGCTACCTCTACTTGATTTATGGCATCGCACTATCCATACTTAACCGCTATGTGAACAAAAGCATTTAAAATGTAGTAGCGGCAATGTTTTATATAATTGTTTCACATATTTAAAATGTTATTTAAGTGTTATTGTTTCTGCGAAATTTGATTACATTTAGAAACACAGAAACATAGTCAATTACATTTTTTTTTGATTTTATTATTCTACAGAAGACTTAAGTAATTTTAACCCCTCTGCTAACTTTACCGTTAAGCCTGTAATATCTTATCGCGCAATGCGATTTATTTTGAGGCCTCATGTATAAACCAATCTTATCGAAGTGGTCAACTATCGGGGAGATTTGGCGATTGCTAGTGGCAGACAAGCAATTTATGGACTAATCTTGATGGGGAATTTCATTCAATAGTTTGACCTTGCCAAATCAATAAAAATGTTGCATACTTTAAGGCAGTGGAATCTTTTTAGTGCAAAAATCTATGTGAGAATCGTAAGCCTCCAGAAGAATTAACATGATTATTTAATGAGAAGCATTGAAAATACTATGGTTTCTAGAACCCCAAACATTAAATTCAAATTCACTTGCTTTCCCTGGTGACCTAAGCTTCAGGCAATGCCGAAAGACTCTGAAGAATTGGCTTGAAAGAGATAGACAGAGAGAGAGAGAGAAAGCGAGATAGAGAAGAACAACAAACACCTGAAAGACAATGGCGAAGGAAGTGGCACAAGAACAATAACGCTAACGGACTGTGAAACGATTCATGATAAATCTATTAGCTCATCCAAAGCTGCATTGTTGGCGTTGCGAAAGAGAGGGGTTGTGGTCGACAGAAAGGGACGGCAACAATTGATGACTGAAGACACAATTAGAGGACGTGGCAGCCACCGGAAGAGCGAGCGAGAGGCAAGGGCAGTGGGAAAGAGAAGGGACGAAAGGAATTCTCCTCACTTATTTGTTTGTTTTCTTGCAATCGTATGCGTGTTTGTTTGTTTGTGTTTGTGGGCGACTGAGACTGTGGTAACTTTTTAATTTAATCAAAACGAAGCGAATGCAAAGAGAGAAGAGACTGCGAAAGGATAAACGCAGACAGACTAAAAGAAAAGGATGAATCGTTAGTGCACAGAAGGAAATATGATATTATTCAGAAAGATTTACTGATATTGAATATCTCGTAAGCCCAAAACGTTATGTGTACTAACGTTCCGCCAATAACATGGCATATATATATATATATATAAATATACAAACCTTTAGTTAACCTTTAAAACATTGTTTTAACTTTTAATTAAAGAAAACAAATAAGCGAACAATTTATAAGTTTTTTAAATACATAAGGGATTTAAAGTGCAAAAAATTTTTAAAATTTCAACCCTTTTTTAAGCTTTTTGAATATTTAATAGTCTTGGTTTTAGGTAAATAACTCAACTTAACCTAGCTTTGCCCACAAAGAATCAGACTCCATTTCAACAGTTTGTTTCCAATTATAGCGAAATTTCTCTTAGTGCAGACTCTGAAAAAAAAAAACAACGGAAGTAGCGCCGGCCGTCAGCGGAGTTGGCGTAAAGTTTATATCAAGGTTCGCACTTAATTATTGACAGTGGCAGGCCGGATGCTTGAGGTATTCTCTCTTATTAAAGAGTATATTCAGATGGTATTTTGATTTTCATCGTCAGTCTTACCTTCGTTTTGCCAATAAAAATGTAAGCAATATTATTTATGATAATAAATCATCAAATATACAATTAGATATGAACACTATGAATTTTATATTGCTTACTAGTTTTATTGCTTTATATCATCATCATTTTTTACAAAAAAAATGTCAACTAGGAAATTAACAGGAAATTTAATGACAAGTTCATCAAGGTATAATATTCCACCTTAACTGTAGACTTGGATATTTTTATTTTTGGTCCAAATTTTGCATTTTTCAGAAGCTGTTACATTAATTTTTTACGGAAATTGACCATAAATAAAATTGCCAATCAATTGCAACTTTTATGACAAGTTCAGCAAGTTCCAACTTTTGAACATTTTTTCCAAATTTTTAATAGAAAACAAAAAACTTTATCCAATAATTAATTTTAAATATTGTAACCTACAAATTTTTAATTTAAAAATGTTAAGGCTATCTCATATTTTGTTTCAAACACCAATAATCGGATAACATTGATATATAACAAAACTGTAAGTGTATTTATACTTTGGTTTTCCAAAAGTATATTTTCCACTTGTTTGAAATTTTTTGCATTTCCTTCTGCCCTTTTCCCGGTTTCCATCTCTTTCCACGACCTGCGGTCAGTGCGGGTCGGAAAAGTGGAACTCAGGGGGGGTAGCGGGATGAGGTCCAGACATTTAAATTATGCACGGCTTTCGTTCGTCCCGTTAGAGAACTTTCAGTTGTTCAATCAAC
The DNA here is from genome assembly GCF_025200985.1 of Drosophila gunungcola. Taxonomy (NCBI): domain Eukaryota; kingdom Metazoa; phylum Arthropoda; class Insecta; order Diptera; family Drosophilidae; genus Drosophila; species Drosophila gunungcola. Next base: position 16,556 of record NW_026453227.1, on the reverse strand, counting down.
CGATTTTTATTTGCAATTATATTACAAAATCAATGGGGATCACGACAGCGCAACTTTAGCCAAACACTACAAGCCCATAACAATTTAAGACTTTTGTTGATTTCCAACTTTAAGATATAATACTTTATATTTGTAATGTTGCCTTAAGTAACTGGGCAGTCCGCACAAATGAAACCGAATAACCACCCAGAAATATTCCAAAACTTATATAAAATTGTATTCCTCCGTTATTTAGGTTTAGTAAAATTATTATTTATTTGTTTACAAAACTTGATTGCTTAAAACGATTTGGCAGAGGTCCGATTTACACGCTTCATTTAGCCAGGAATTTTCAATAAAGATTTTTTCATTATCGATGCATTATTTTATAAGATTAAAGTCGTACAGTTAAGCTTCTATTTACTGTTCTCAGTTAGAAATGCATTAGATCAAAATGAATGGTAAGCAAATTGTTGTATGGCTTAAATTATAGATGCATTTTATTATTAAAAAAAAACACAGTAATTTATTTTCCCATTTCTTTAAGTGCCATTGCACGTCCTCCAATTTTCTGATTAAATTTTTTAAAGTTATGCAAAAATGAGCGCTGCCGTTTGCGCTGCCATTTGCTTTTTTGGATTTATCTTTCATCTTTGGCAAAGTGTTTCACAACTATTTCACTGTACTTGAGAGTGCATTGCTTGTGGGTGGAAAAGTGGGCGGCGGAGTTCGGGTAAAAATCCTTCGAACAACTTCCCTCACCGTTGGCGCTGTTATCGAATTAAATACATACAGACAAAAGACATGCATACATATACATACATACATATATAGAAGGCAGCGCCACAGGGCGATCAATGTGCAAATTTATGGAGCGAAAGGCGGTACCAAAGGGGGCGGTCCGCAGTGGGGGGATGGGGGGGTGGGCTGCTGGGGGTCTGCTATTGAGGGGTTTGGGCGGTACGGAGGCCAGGCAACAATTTTGGCAGCCGAGCACGTGAATTGAGTCCAAAATTTTGCGCACTTGTGCAATGATAGCGAACCACCGAAAGCCAAAACCAGCAGCATCAATTCTAGGGAACCCCCCTTTTTCGGGACCTTCATCCCAGCCTGTGACTCCAAAAAGCCGAAGCCAGGTAAACCATATACTCCACCAATTGCATGTATGTATGTATGTATGTATGTATGTATGTATGCATGTGTGTGTGTGTGTATGTCTCGGTAGCCGCCTTAAATATGCACATAGACGTGGTCAAAAGGGGGCGTGGTCGGTGGAAACCGACATAGGGGGTTTCCCAGGGGCGGCGAACGTTGGCCATTTGGCGCTGCTGATAGCCAAAAATATTAGTCATTGCCTTTAAGTTCTTTGGCATTTGATTAATGCAGAGGACATTTCTCAGGGTCTTGGCTTAAAATAAAACTTGAATGCCCTTAAAGGGAAGGTATATGTGTGTTTACATTTTACAACATTAAAACAAAAATTTACTTTAAAGAAGGAGGGTTAAATTATATGTAAATCAGGGTATATTTTTACATTTGCAATTGGTAAGTTTGGCAACAAGTTAGTTTTATAATTAGCAACAAGCTCATATTAATTTATTGAAGAAAGAATGAATTCTTATATCAATTAAGGTATTTAAAATATTTACCAATTCAAATTTTAATTTCCTCTTAACAGCATTTAAATCAAAATATAATTAAATTACCAATCACCTGAGCGGATATATCAAAGACACTGCAAGATAAAAAGAAGCCATTGAAAGCCAGCGGAGCAAAAAATAAATCCACTAAAAAGATATTAAAAAAAAACCCCCATAAACTTGAACTATTTTTATCGTCTGTCCCCAACACAGAAGTCGCTATCGAATCAATTCCCGTAATATCCGAACATGACAACTCATTAGATCCATAATAGATAATTGAGGCATCATCATCGGCGTGGTGGCCATCATCTTCAGCCTTCAATGGAATCCCATGGAGAATGGCCAAAAAGTTATTGAACTGTTGCCATTACGCTTCAATTGATTGTGGAGTGCCATGGGCGGGGTGACGCGGGGTGACTGACTGGCCAATTATGCCCCCGAAAAAGGGGGATTGGAGATGGGGATGCTGGCCATGTCCGTTGCGAGAGCTCCTCCTTATCGCCATTGCACATTGCTCATGTCCATGTCCACGTTAGCGACGCCTCGCGACTCGCGACATTTGCCAAAAAAGGAGGCGTAAGCCCACCCCCCCTCAGCGTCCTTCAAGCCCAGCAGCTTTTCCTGCTTTTCCGACACTGCAAAAAAAGGAAGCTTCTTAAATGTACTTTAACACAACCCAATAAATAAACTGTACAAGGAAAACTAAATGTAATTTTAGGTATGAAGTATACAGCAATAATCATTAAGTAATTTGATTAGCCTTTTATTACTTAGGTATCTTTGATTTTCAACGCTATACAGAACAATCCAAAAAACGTTGACATTGTATTTGAAAATTGGGAATGTACTCAGTTCAGCTTGTGAAATAAATATGCAAGCATATTAGTTTTATTGTTGTATTAACTCCTCCAACAAGGAAACAGTCTTTATTTGTAAACATTTTAAACATCATATATTCTTTTAATTGCCACAAGCAAAAAATTCCAATGCAATGTGACCAGTTCTGCATATTTTTCATTTCAGTGTGCCCAAACAACGATAACAGAGCATCAACCTCGCTCGAGACAGAGAGCAAAGAAAGAGGATGAGGCTTAAGGGGTAAGAGGTGGTTGAAGGGCGGAAAAGAAAGAAGAAATGGAGAAAAAGGAAGGAGAAGGGGAGAGAAGAAGAGAAGAGTAGTGGCCCAGTGCATCTGCCACGTGCAGCACTTGATTTAGTTGCGGCAAGGAGTCAACGACATGCGACCAAGGACCATGCTCCAGGCAATTGAAATTAACATTGGCCTGGCCAGGGGTCACCCGTTGCCCCCCTAGGTCCTTCTCCTCCTCATCCTCATCCTGCTGGAGGAGCCTCGCACCACGCCACTTACCCAGCGACCATCACAACCCCTTCCCCTTACCTTGCGATGACAGCTCATTTCACTTTCTCACTACTTGCGATGGATTCCCCTTTGGAGATTCGACTTCGTAATGAAAACATAAAAATCCTCCCCATATGTGTGTTTTTGTGTGCAAACGAAATTAATTTCCATTTCGTACATTTAATGGAATTTACTTGTTGTTGGGTGTCAGGCCAAAAGGATTGGCCGGGGGGTATACCCTGTTACCGATCCTGTCCAGTCCAGCCGTTCGATTATCCCTCGAAGGCCTGCAATCCACTGCATCTGGTTATTTCGGTTTCGGGCTGTTTGTATGATGACTGTCTATCAGATGTGGCCCAATTTGCAAGTGGCAATAGAGTGTGGACAAATCTGTGGCCAGGTGTTATTTTGGGAAGCTACAGAAGACCCACTTTGTTCAACTTTGTTGTCATAGATCTAAAAATATAATACAATATTACATAAATAATTTCTTTACAATCTGTTATTTGAAATACCTATAATCATATTTCATTATTGTGTGTTACCAACATCAAATTCAAATTCAAAACAAATCGATATTAGCATTTAAAAACATTTTTCTGGCCTTCCCTTTATTTCACAATTTTATTTGTGAAATTAATTAATTCAATAAAAGGGAAATATGCAATTTATGGTGGCCATAAATTTTCACATACACACCGAGCGGGTGGCGAAAATGGGATGAAAAGCGGGAAAACTCGAACTCGGGCAGGATTCGAGCCTTGTCTTGCACTTGGCCAATATGTCTGTGCATAATTTATGCGCCATCTTTTAAATATGTTTGAAATTTTCCCAACATTCAATGCGAAGTTTTGTGCACTCAAAGGAGGGGATATTCATGCATACACACATATATAATACATAGATATATTTATTTTCATAGGCGTGTGCATATGGAAACCATTAGATTCCGCAGAGAAAGCAATTTTATGTAGTTTACTTATTTATTTTATTGGAATGTCAATTGAAAGCTTGCTATTTCAAAGGAAGCATGGCAAACATTTTTTTTTTTGGGATAATCTGCTTTTGAAATTCTGTTTATTTATTTTGTTAATAATATTGTATTTTGCAAATCACAATATCAGGTGTCGTTCAATGTGACATTTTCTCTTTATTTGCAAAAGATTTTCAATGCAGTCAGCAATGTATTATATAAAAGAAAAATAACTATTGGCTTATCGTTTGAGTCAGTTTTAAACGTTATGACCTGGTTTTTTGACTAGGTATTTTCGGTGATATTTGTTGTCGTAAGCACTGGATTTCCTCCCTAAGAGTTACCTCCTTTTGGGATTATCAAACCTTACCACCCACTGGCTTCTGGTCGAGATGGGACTGGTAAACTGGGACTTAGACAACCTTCCCTGATGCGTGCCAGGCAGAAAACCAAATGACTGATGGCTGGTTAATTGTCTGGCCATGGCTTTTGTTCTTTCTTCCCCCTCTGAGCCTTTTCTTTTTTTTTTGTTTTATTTTGTTCGTGTGTGTGTGTGTGTGTGTGTTGTTTTTTGTACAGCACTCCTGCTGCTGACGCTTGAAACATTAGACTTAGACGTGGCACAGATATAGTACGACTGCCACTGCGACTGCGAGTGCGAATGGGGAGCTGTAACTGCAGCTGAAGATGAAGCCGAACTTACAACAACAACATCAAAGACAATGCACACATGCAGGATGCCACATGAAGGAAGGGGGTCAGCTCGATGGCAGGCCCAACCAGCAGCACCAGACTTTGGTAACTGCGTTTGGCTCAAGCAAAGAAAGAAGATGGTCCCGGCCGGAAGAGAGCCCAATTCCAGGCCACCCATGACTGGGAATTTCAGAGCTTAAATTTCAGTTTCCCTAATTCCGAGTGTTGTATCAAATGTGGATAATCTATAAGCGGTATTTGACCCTTAACCATCAGAATTTCTTTGTCTCTGTCAGTCAGTATACTGGATGTTTTTGCCAATCTTAATGGACACAGTTTTCATTAAGCATTAATTGAACGTTAACTAAGTGATTTATTTTTATACTTCCATCAAAAGATTGTTAATATAAGCAAAGTTTTACGTTAAGGTAGGCAGAAGATCTTTCTTTATCAGTGGCCCCACGTTGGGCGCCAATAACATTATTTGTAGTATTATTTTTCTGCTTGTGTTAGAAAAGTGACTGATTTTTAATCATAAACTTTTTTTTTTTTAATTTTTAAGTACATGTTTCTTGATTTGCTTTGATTAGTGTGTTTTTTAAGGATACTCCCGAGGTCTTCCTAAGCCCTAGACTCTGGAGTCTGGAAAATCGCCTCCACAGTGGGTTATTTGTACTTTTTGTTGGCCACGTTTCACTCGGATGTACTATCTGTTGTTGTTGTTGTGGCGCTTCCATTTTGTTGGATCTAAACGTGCTGAAGCGAGAAGGGTAACGTTGAGGAAGAGAGATAGCCAGAGGAGTGAGCGAAAGAGTTTCGGGAAACAAATGGCAAGAAAACACCGCATGGCGATGATTGTGATGACGACGATGTTTTCATTGTTTTGTTACGCTCGCTTTTCATACAAAACTAGCCCCAGTCCTCAGCGTTTTTCCTCTTTTGGAGTCTTCGCGCAGCTGCCAGCTACAATATTTTACTGACTGTTTGCTGGCTTTTCTTTGCAATTTTGATGCTATTGCTGAACACAAAAGAGAGAAAACAAAAAGAAAGCGAACGACTTAAAAGTAAACGAAGTTTCTAACACTCTCAACTCTGTTGATAAACTCAAACATTATATTCTTCATTGTGTTCAATTTAGATTTTGAAATACAACCACTTGTGCTTTTAAACTGGTTTAAGAAGGACACCAAACACCTAAAACATAATATTAAGTACTATGTAATAATATCTTATTTTAGCTTCTGAATAATGATTTCAAAGAAATTTCTGTACGTTTTACAATTTATAAACGAATTGATAAGCAGCTCAAGTATTGTGAATTACTCACATCGAATAATTTAATCGTGTTGTTTTATCAATTTTTAATTGAATTTTCTTTCTTTTGTGATTTAAATTTTAAACAACTTTTGAAACTATAATTTCTAAATGATTTCATGGTTTGGTTTTATATTTTTTTTAAAGGATCTTCCGAATATAAAGGACCCTCATTCAAGGCATTCAAAACAACCGAATGAAGCGAGGAAGAAGGGACTTAGAGAATAGAAGGAGGCGGTGGGCAAATGGTGGGGCGTGGGTGGGGGGCTTTGCGAGGCTTTTTAAACAGAAGCAGGAACAGCAGGAAGCTATGGAGTGGGGGTAGGGGGTTGGGGGGTATATATATGGACCAGGAGGTATACGATGGAAGATGGAGCTGGCAATAACGATGACTGGGAACGATGCAGCGGCAACAGTGGCAACAACAATTTTTCAAGCACTTCCGAATGTTGCAATAGAAATCTGCATTTTTAATTTGTAAGTGTGAGTGTGTGTGTGTGACAGCACATGTTTGTGTGTGTGGGTTTTTTTGTGGTGAGTATGTGTTACTGTTGATTTCTTCTCATTCTTCGTTTTGTTGTTGTTTGTTTGCTGTTGTTGTGTTTTCTTAGGCTTTGCTTTCCAAGCCACGACTTTAGGAGTGCAGTGAAAACAATAAAGATTTAAAAATAATAATAATATTAAAAGAAAATGAAACATATATTGAAAGTCACAAATTTGAAAGTTTAAATTTAATTTAAATTCAACCAGCAGCAAACTCTGCTAATAACAACACCAAATTAAATGTAAATTAGGTTTTTATGTTATCATTTAATTTTCATAACTCATTTAGTGTTCAAAATATTATTATTATTATTGCCGATAACATTAAACTAAATTGAATTAAAATATACAAAATTGTTGTTACAGATAAAAAGAATGAAATAAAAGGTTTAAAGTTATTATTCTAAAATAAAAAGTGCCATACTCTTTCATTTGCGAAGGAATATATTTTGGCCACTTTAAAACTGGTGGATTTTTGCACCTATTTTTTTCAGTGTATTTACTGCCTGGTCCAGCGCCACCTAGCGTCCATGTGTATGGGTCCAGCACTTGCACTTGTGTGTGTGTGTGATTGGGAGTGTGTGTGTGTGAGCGTCCCAGTTCTTCTAGCGTTTGATGTGCCTGCTGTTGTTGTAACTTTTGTTGCTGGTATGCTGCGCCATGTTGTTTGTAACTTCCTCGGCACATGACCCCCTGCCCCCTGAACCCTTTCCCCCACCCCCACCATGCCACGCCCCCCGCCTTGAGTCCATTTTGGGTAAAATTGTTGGTGAAATATGGCTGAGAGTTGCAATTCTGGTTAATGATATACGAAGCACTTTGGGAGGGTGGATATGAAAGTATTAACTATAACATTTAAAGATCTCCTTCGTTTGCAGTGCAAACAACATAAGATAACACAAACTACCATATCTTATACAATTTTTTTTCGAAAAATCAATGGACTCCGTATAAGCAGTTAAAATTGATCGTATAAAATTAAAATTTTAATCTTTAGAAATTTACAATTTTCGAGGACCCGTTTTAAACATCTTTATATTCTCCTGATTATTTAATAACTTGAAAACTTTGGCTAATTGTTCGCGTACATTTTTTCGTTGCTAATTGGAATCAAAGAGTAATTTTTCCCCATAGGCTTAATTTTCTACCTAGATATCTTTCCCTAAAAAGTTTTAGGTCTGGGCTTTCCGAAATCCATCATGAAACCCCAACGGAATTGCCTTAATTCCGAGTAGCCAAGACTACGGGTAGTTAATGACCTTATCAGGTATTTTTCCTTTTATTTGGGAAACAGAACTCCGAGTCCTTTGAGTGCCAGCCCAGGAATATCATCCTTACTGTTGGCGATAAGCCGTTTTTTTTTTTTTACTTTGTATTTTGTATTACTTTTTCAAGGGGGCGGATAGTCGGCTGCATTTGGTGGTTTACATTTGATTGTGATATGCACACAAAAGCGGATTATTCTTGACTCTTTAGCAGCATCATTTATGACATGCAACAATAACAGTGGGAAAAGCAGACCAGGGAAATGGGTGGAAAGCGGTTGTGGAGTGCAGCAAATGCAATTTCGGTTAGTGGCCACAATTTTGTTTAGAATTTTTGGTCGCAAAATTTTGTATTGTCTCGCATTCTGTTCCACGCTCCCGTGCATTGTAGTTACATTATACTTACATATCTGTGCGATTCCCCCCACAACACAAAAAAAAAACATTAAAAAAATGGAATTATGAAATTGCAACCGCAAAAGCAGCTTAAGTTATTAGTTATTGTTATCAATAATATATACAACTAACTAACCATCGATATAGCCAGCTTGTGTGCGCACGCTTTCATTACTGCACATTTGTGTTGAATAAATTGAATTGTTTTTCCATCATACAATATCGAGCCGCGTATTTCCGTTGATAAAAATGATATTGCATTTTAATTGCGAAACGAAATCAAATTTCGTACCATAATAAATTGGCAAATGTGCGTAAATTGTTTAGGTGTTTAGGGATTTCTTGCCATTGATCGTAAGGCTTAAATTATTTTGTTATAAAGTGCATAAAAAACAAATATTTTTTTTCTTCCGATACAACTTACCAATACTTTTTATTTTAATTCTCTTAACCGACTGCAGCTACAAACTTTTACAGTTAAACACCTAATTAAACATTAGTGCATTTAAAGTAAGAAATACAAATCATTTTTATTAAATGCTTTAAAAACTTTATTTTCCTGCCAATACAGTTTACCAACACTAATTGCTAAAGAATACATTTTGTTTGATGTCGTTTGATGTGTTACAATCAGCTTAAATTGCTTGATATTATATAAGAAGTAGGTAGAGCTTCAACCTCAGCTTCTTAGCTGGCTTAAGACAAGCCAGCCAAAACTTAATACCTAATTAAAGTATAGTTGTGGTCCCTATAAATCCTTGGGAGTTTAAGTGGCTGTCGCAAATCTTCAGCTCAGGTGTGAACGAGGCGGATAAGGTGACTGGATATATAAAGTGGGAAGTAGGAGCAAAATGGGTCCGAGTCGGAGGGGAAATGGTAAATGGGAGACTGAAAGTAGACATAGATCCAACAGGCGACGTCGGCACTTTTGGTCCACTTGCCCGGCAATTGGACCATTTCGTTGGCCGCTTCACAGCGCTCAAATTGCCTTGGGCATGGGTTTGGGTTTGGGTTTGGACATGGGCTTGGGATTCAGATTGGGATTGGTGCTCCGAGGGGGCCAAAGGAGGTAGAGATGGTAGAGATCCCAGCTGTGCTGCCAGTCGACTGCCAACGACATTTAGCCCACTTTTTACGCAGCAGCGGGCACCCCAGGAATCAGAGAACGGGATTGCCACCACATCCTACGTCCCCCTCTTGTGACCCCTGCTTTATGTACCCCTTTTCATGCACTCACCAAATTTTTTGGTTACAACATCAATTTAAACTTAAAAACTCAAAGTGTCTTGTGTATTATTAAACGTATGACTCAGTCGACTCTCAAAAATAAATAGGAAATGTTAAAAGTTTGTTTTACCAAGGCCAAAAATAGACGCTCAGCCAAAAAACATAGAATCTAACAATACCTTTTATTCACCGATAAAAATTGTTGTTGACCAATTCTCGCAGTTTTTATTTTTTTTACCTTTTTTCTATAAACGGTTCGTAAACAAAAAAGTCCAGATTTGAATGCCAATTGATTCGGAATTTCAGTACGAGCTCAGCGAGTTATGACATTCCACTATTTCCATTGTTAAGGGCACTTTAGTGATATTTTTGGGCGATAAATTGGGATACATTTTCCAAGAAAATTAGATTAACAAAATTTGGCCAAATACAAAAGCATATGTAAACAAGAAAGGAAGCAAACTTCGGCAAGCCAAAGTTCATATACCCTTGCAGCTATTGCAAAAATTAAATATTCTTGAAGACATTAAAATTATGATTTACTTGCGTGTATGTTTAAAAGCATTGAAGCTATGATGATTTGCAGCTCAATTATTTGAGTTCCTATGCCAGCTATATGATGCCGTTTTCCGATTTTAATAAAATTTAAAGCGTAACTGAACTGTAAAATAATTAAATAATCAAAAAGAATTTATAAAAAAAATACAAAATAAAGAAGTAACACTTAAAAAATTTTTTTTTTAATATTTTTATTGTTTTTTTTGGGAGCTATATTATATAGTCGTCCGATTTTGTTGAAATTTAAACCATTACTATATGTCGAAGAACTAAAAAAATTAAAAAAACAGCAAAGTTATAATTTTTTTTAAATTTATTTTTTCGATTGTTCCTATGGGAGCTTTATGATATAGTCGTTTGATTTTGATGAAATTTAAATCGTAATTCTGAAATATTAAACTTTTACTATATGTCGAAGAACTAAAAAAAAAATTAAAAAACAGCAAAGTTTTAATTTTTTTTCATTTATTTTTCCGATTGTTCCTATGGGAGCTATATGCTACAGTCGTCCGATCCGGCTCGTTCCGACTTATATACTACCTGCAATAGACCGACAACTTTTGGGAAAGTTTCATGCACATAGCTTTAAAACTGAGAGATTAGTTTGCGTAGAAACGGACGGACAGACCGACATGGCTAGATCGACTCTCCTAGTGATGCTGATCAAGAATATATTTACTTTATAGGGTCGGAGAAGTCTACTTCACTGCGTTGCAAACTTCTGACTTAAAATTTAATACCCTCTGCAAGGGTATAAAAATCGGTTCTTGCATCAAAACAAATTGTATTTATCTAAACCGAATGTGGATGAGTAGTATCGGTCGCCAGCTTTACAAAACAGTCACTCTTATGGCTTTACGTCTAATTTTGGCCAAGTTACAACAAAAGCACTCTTTAGGATTTTGTTTTTTTGACAAGTCTCCAAAAACCCAAAAAAAAAACTTTAAAAATCAGTTTTTCTATCAAAACGCTGAGAAGTTATGGCCAAAAGATGGAATGTCATACCTCGGTGAATTCGTCATTTAATTCCCAATCAAATGGCGTTCCCAGTTAAAATTTGTTTCATATCTTCAAATTTTCGAAAAAATTGATGACCCCCACCCTTATTAAAAATGCAAAAATTGGTCAAAATATTAATTTTTTCAAAAAATTTATTTTTAAAAATCGGTTTTTGCTGCAAAACTAAATTTATTTATCTAAACCGAATGTGGATGGGTAGTATAGGTCGCCAGCTTTACAAAACAGTCACAAAAGGACTCTTTAGGATTTTGTTTTTTTTGACAAGTCTCCAAAGACCCAAAAAAAAAATTTTAAAAATCAGTTTTTCTATCAAAACGCTGAGAAGTAATGGCCAAAAGATGGAATGTCATACCTCGGTGAATTCGTCATTAAATTCCCAATCAAATGGCGTTCCCAGTTAAAATTTTTTTCATATTTTCAAATTTTCGAAAAAATTGATGACCCCCACCCTTGTCAAAAATGCAAAAATTGGTCAAAATATTAATTTTTTTAACAAAATTGATTTTTAAAAATCGGTTTTTGCATCAAAACTAAATTTATTTATCTAAACCGAATGTGGATGGGTAGTATAGGTCGCCAGCTTTACAAAACAGTCACAAAAGGACTCTTTAGGATTTTGTTTTTTTGACAAGTCTCCAAAGACCCAAAAAAAAATTTTAAAAATCAGTTTTTCTATCAAAACGCTGAGAAGTAATGGCCAAAAGATGGAATGTCATACCTCGGTGAATTCGTCATTAAATTCCCAATCAAATGGCGTTCCCAGTTAAAATTTTTTTCATATTTTCAAATTTGGTCAAAATAATAATTTTTTAAAAAAATTGATTTTTATACCCTTGCAGAGGGTATTATAATTTCAGTCAGAAGTTTGCAACGCAGTGAAGGAGACGTTTCCGACCCTATAAAGTATATATATTCTTGATCAGCATCACTAGTAGAGTCGATCTAGCCATGTCCGTCTGTCCGTCCGTCTGTCCGTCCGTTTATATGCAAACTAGTCTCTCAGTTTTAAAGCTATCTGCATGAAACTTTCCCAAAAGTTGTCTTTCTATTGCAGGTAGTATATAAGTCGGAACGAGCCGGATCGGACGACTATAGCATATAGCTCCCATAGGAACAATCGGAAAAATAAATGAAAAAAAATTATAACTTTGCTGTTTTTTAATTTTTTGTTTAGTTCTTCGACATATAGTAATGGTAAAATATTTCCGATTTACGGTTTAAATTTCATCAAAATCGGACGACTATAGCATATAGCTCCCAAAGGAACAATCGGAAAAATAAATGAAAAAAAATTATAACTTTGCTGTTTTTAAATTTTTTGTTTAGTTCTTCGAGATATAGTAATGGTTTAATATTTCAGAATTATGGTTTTAATTTCATCAAAATCGGACGACTATAGCATATAGCTCCCATAGGAACAATCGGAAAAATAAATGAAAAAAAATTATAACTTTTCTGTTTTTTAATTTTTTGTTTAGTTCTTCGACATATAGCAATGTGGATGGGTAGTATAGGTCGCCAGCTTTACAAAACAGTCACTCTTATGGCTGTACGTCTAATTTTGGCCAAGTTACAACAAAAGGACTCTTTAGGATTTTTTTTTTGACAAGTCTCCAAATCCCCCAAAAAAAAATTTTAAAAATTAGTTTTTCTATCAAAACGCTGAGAAGTAATGGCCAAAATATGGAATGTCATACCTCTGTGAATTCGTCTTTAAATTCCCAATCAAATGGCGTTTCCAGTTAAAATTTTTTTTAAAATTTCAAATTTCGAAAAAATTGATGACCCCCACCCTTATCAAAAATGCAAAAATTGGCCAAAATATTAATTTTTTAAAAAAATTGATTTTTAAAAATCGGTTTTTGCATCAAAACAAAATTTATTTATCTAAACCGATTGTGGATGGGTAGTATAAGTCGCCAGCTTTACAAAACAGCCACTCTTATGGCTTTACGTCTAATTTTGGCCAAGTTACAACAAAAGGACTCTTTAGGATTTTGGTTCTTTGACAAGTCTCCAAAACCCCTAAAAAAACTTTTAAAATCAGTTTTTCTATCAAAACGCTGAGAAGTTATGGCCAAAATATGGAATGTCATACCTCTGTGAATTCGTCATTAAATTCCCAATAAAATGGCGTTTCCAGTTAAAATTTTTTTTAAAATTTCAAATTTCGAAAAAATTGATGACCCCCACCCTTATCAAAAATGCAAAAATTGGTCAAAATACTAATTTTTTCAAAAAATTTATTTTTAAAAATCTGTTTTTGCATCAAAACAAAATTTATTTATCCAAACCGAATGTTGATGGGTAGTATAGGTCGCCAGCTTTACAAAACAGTCACTCTTATGGCTTTACGTCTAATTTTGGCCAAGTTACAACAAAAGGACTCTTTAGGATTTTGGTTCTTTGACAAGTCTCCAAAACCCCCAAAAAAAACTTTAAAAATCAGTTTTTCTATCAAAACGCAGAAGGGTAATGGCCAAAAGATGGAATGTCATACCTGAATGAATTCGTCATTAAATTCCCAAACAAATGGCGTTTCCAGTTAAAATTTTTTTTAAAATTTCAAATTTCGAAAAAATTGATGACCCCCACCCTTATCAAAAATGCAAAAATTGGTCAAAATATAAATTTTTTCAAAAAATTAATTTTTAAAAATCGGTTTTTGCATCAAAACTAAATTTATTTATCTAAATCAAATGTGGATGGGTAGTATAGGTCGCCAGCTTTACAAAACAGTCACTCTTATGGCGTTACGTCTAATTTTGGCCAAGTTACAACAAAAGGACTCTTTAGGATTTTTTTTTTTTGACAAGTCTCCAAATCCCCCAAAAAAAAATTTTAAAAATTAGTTTTTCTATCAAAACGCTGAGAAGTAATGGCCAAAATATGGAATGTCATACCTCTGTGAATTCGTCTTTAAATTCCCAATCAAATGGCGTTTCCAGTTAAAATTTTTTTTAAAATTTCAAATTTCGAAAAAATTGATGACCCCCACCCTTATCAAAAATGCAAAAATTGGTCAAAATATAAATTTTTTCAAAAAATTGATTTTTAAAAATCGGTTTTTGCATCAAAACAAAATTTATTTATCTAAACCGAATGTGGATGGGTAGTATAGGTCGCCAGCTTTACAAAACAGTCACTCTTATGGCTGTACGTCTAATTTTGGCCAAGTTACAACAAAAGGACTCTTTAGGATTTTTTTTTTTTGACAAGTCTCCAAATCCCCCAAAAAAAAATTTTAAAAATTAGTTTTTCTATCAAAACGCTGAGAAGTAATGGCCAAAATATGGAATGTCATACCTCTGTGAATTCGTCTTTAAATTCCCAATCAAATGGCGTTTCCAGTTAAAATTTTTTTAAAATTTCAAATTTCGAAAAAATTGATGACCCCCACCCTTATCAAAAATGCAAAAATTGGCCAAAATATTAATTTTTTCAAAAAATTGATTTTTAAAAATCGGTTTTTGCATCAAAACAAAATTTATTTATCTAAACCGAATGTGGATGGGTAGTATAGGTCGCCAGCTTTACAAAACAGTCACTCTTATGGCTTTACGTCTAATTTTGGCCAAGTTACAACAAAAGGACTCTTTAGGATTTTTTTTTTTTTTACAAGTCTCCAAAACCCCCAAAAAAAACTTTTAAAATCAGTTTTTCTATCAAAACGCTGAGAAGTTATGGCCAAAATATGGAATGTCATACCTCTGTGAATTCGTCATTAAATTCCCAATAAAATGGCGTTTCCAGTTAAAATTTTTTTTAAAATTTCAAATTTCGAAAAATTGATGACCCCCACCCTTATCAAAAATGCAAAAATTGGTCAAAATACTAATTTTTTCAAAAAATTATTTTTAAAAATCTGTTTTTGCATCAAAACAAAATTTATTTATCCAAACCGAATGTGATGGGTAGTATAGGTCGCCAGCTTTACAAACAGTCACTCTTATGGCGTTACGTCTAATTTTGGCCAAGTTACAACAAAAGGACTTTTTAGGATTTTGGTTCTTTGACAAGTCTCCAAAACCCCCAAAAAAAACTTTAAAAATCAGTTTTTCTATCAAAACGCAGAGAAGTAATGGCCAAAAGATGGAATGTCATACCTGAATGAATTCGTCATTAAATTCCCAAACAAATGGCGTTTCCAGTTAAAATTTTTTTTAAAATTCAAATTTCGAAAAAATTGATGACCCCCACCCTTATCAAAAATGCAAAAATTGGTCAAATATAAATTTTTTCAAAAAATTGATTTTTAAAAATCGGTTTTTTGCATCAAAACTAAATTTATTTATCTAAATCAAATGTGGATGGGTAGTATAGGTCGCCAGCTTTACAAAACAGTCACTCTTATGGCGTTACGTCTAATTTTGGCCAAGTTACAACAAAAGGACTCTTTAGGATTTTTTTTTTTTGACAAGTCTCCAAATCCCCCAAAAAAAATTTTAAAAATTAGTTTTTCTATCAAAACGCTGAGAAGTAATGGCCAAAATATGGAATGTCATACCTCTGTGAATTCGTCTTTAAATTCCCAATCAAATGGCGTTTCCAGTTAAAATTTTTTTTTAAATTTCAAATTTCGAAAAAATTGATGACCCCCACCCTTATCAAAAATGCAAAAATTGGTCAAAATATAAATTTTTTCAAAAAATTGATTTTTAAAAATCGGTTTTTGCATCAAAACAAAATTTATTTATCTAAACCGAATGTGGATGGGTAGTATAGGTCGCCAGCTTTACAAAACAGTCACTCTTATGGCTGTACGTCTAATTTTGGCCAAGTTACAACAAAAGGGACTCTTTAGGATTTTTTTTTTTTGACAAGTCTCCTAATCCCCCAAAAAAAATTTTAAAAATTAGTTTTTTCTATCAAAACGCTGAGAAGTAATGGCCAAAATATGGAATGTCATACCTCTGTGAATTCGTCTTTAAATTCCCAATCAAATGGCGTTTCCAGTTAAAATTTTTTTTAAATTTCAAATTTCGAAAAAATTGATGACCCCCACCCTTATCAAAAATGCAAAAATTGGCCAAAATATTAATTTTTTTCAAAAAATTGATTTTTAAAAATCGGTTTTTGCATCAAAACAAAATTTATTTATCTAAACCGAATGTGGATGGGTAGTATAGGTCGCCAGCTTTACAAAACAGTCACTCTTATGGCTTTACGTCTAATTTTGGCCAAGTTTACAACAAAAGGACTCTTTAGGATTTTTTTTTTTTTTTTACAAGTCTCCAAAACCCCCAAAAAAAACTTTAACAAATCAGTTTTTCTATCAAAACGCAGAGAAGTAATGGCCAAAAGAGGAATGTCATACCTGAATGAATTCGTCATTAAATTCCCAAACAAATGGCGTTTCCAGTTAAAATTTTTTTTTTTAATTTCAAATTTCGAAAAAATTGATGACCCCCACCCTTATCAAAAATGCAAAAATTGGTCAAAATATACATTTTTTCAAAAAATATATTTTTAAAATCTGTTTTTGCATTCAAAACAAATTTATTTATCTAAACCTGAATGTTGATGGGTAGTATAGGTCGCCAGCTTTACAAAACAGTCACTCTTATGGCTTTACGTCTAATTTT